>NW_010203063.1:22165-23072 GCF_000695765.1 Mesitornis unicolor
GGTTTGCTTCAATGCCTGCCTTATTTTCCTTTCCCAAACTAACTCTTTTTAGTGGAATAATTATTGCACAAACTCCAAAGCCCGGCGAGCTGCTCCGCATTCCAGTTTCGCAGGAAGTAAAACCTGAGCTTGCCAAGTCTGCGCGCTCAGCTGCGGCCGCTCGGCGTCCCAAATTCCTGCGCCCGTTACGTAACAGGCGCACACTGGCTCTGCGATTTTTTTTATTTCATGTTTGTTTTTTATATGGAAAACCAGAAATGAAGGAGTGCGGAGTGGCAGGAAGCAGCTTGTGTGAAACGCACAAATGGAGATTGAGAGGTGACAGCAATATGTTTTCAGTACTAAGTTAAAGCAAGGAAATGCACACTTGAGCAGCAACTTTGAGGTCCCCGAGGCTGGCTTTAAAAGGTATAAATGAAGCAAACCTCAAAACTTGCATGGTCAATTTATTTGACAGCGTGAGCTTAAATTACCCTAACAGCTGTTTTAAAGACTGTTCTCTTAAAAGAGAGACAGGAGTATTGATGCAGCTGTCTTTCTTTTTGGGAACATGATGATAAAAGCAATAGGGTTACAACAGCAACCTCCTCCCACAAGGAGACAAGGTGTTGAAGGTTTGAAGCACCATGTCAGGGCCCCAAGTGCACCACCAGCCTCCCCTGGAGCCTCTGCCCATGGCCTGGGGCTGTGCTACAGTGCAGGCTTCCCTCACGTGCTTGTCTCCAGACCTGCCTCCTGCATGGGTCTTGGATCTGGTTGGCTTTGTCTCCAGGCCCATCTCCTTGCAGCAAGTACATAGCAATGCACACCAACTCTGCTGTGTCTGCTGAACTCTCCTGTGCTTCAGCAAAGTGCGAAAGAAGCTAATGATAAGCAATGACACCGAGTTGGGAGGGAGTGTTGATGT
>NW_010203064.1:0-902 GCF_000695765.1 Mesitornis unicolor
GGTGTAGGTGAGCAGGGTGTATCTGCACCCAGGGATGCTGTGTGGTGGTCATGGGGGGTGTTGGTGAGCAGGGTGTATTTGCAGGCAGGGATGCTGTGTGTGAGTGTGGGTGTTGGTGAGCAGGGTGTATTTTCAGGCAGGGATAGGGTGTGTGCATCCCCGTGTCGGTGAAGAGAGGGTGTCTCTGGGTTTCATGGGTTGTGCGTTGGCTGCAGGGTGTATTTTTCCACCCTAGGTATGTGTGTGGGTGTTGCTGATGTGCTTGTGTGCGGTTGCTGGTGTGCGAGGAGGTGTGCTGGGGGGCCGTTCTGCCCACGGACGGTGCAGGGGTGCATGTGCGCGTTGGCAGGGGCACGGTTTTGCCCTGGGGTGTGCACAAGTGGGTGTTGGCGGGGAGTGGTTGCACCCTGGGGTGGTGGGTACGCAAGTGTTGGGGTGCGTGTGTGCGCACGCGAGCAGGTGCTGAGGATGTCTTTGCACCCAGCGATTGTGCACAGAGTGATGGGCTCTGGGTGTCCATGGGCCTGGGGGGTGGCGGCGGTGGGTGTGTAAGTGTTTGCAAGTGTGCGTGTGTGCATGCACTGGGTGTGTGTGGGTGGTGGTGGGAACAGGGTGTGGGTGCTGCTGGGGGGAGCTGTGAGTGTTGTGTGGGTGTGCGGCTGTGGGTGGGTGCTCGTGAGGACGCTGGGCTCAGGGTGTGCGGGTGTAGGGGTGTCATGTGCGGGTGTACACAGGACTGCATTAGGACGGGTGTGTGGCTGCATGTGGGTGTGCGGTCGTGCTAGGACGGGTGTGTGGTTGTGTGTGGGTGCAAGTGCGGGGCTGTGTAGGTGCATGGTTGTGCAGGGGGGTGCTGAAGCTGTGTGGGTGTGCACACAGCATGCTGTGTGTGGGGCTGCAGT
>NW_010203064.1:924-2082 GCF_000695765.1 Mesitornis unicolor
GCGTGGTTGGTTGTGGATGGCTGTGTGGCTGTGCAGGGTGGTGTGATGCTGTGACTGTGCCCAGACCAGCTGTGTGTTCACCTGCAGGGCTCTGGTGGGGTGTTCCCATGATGGCAGGGTGTTCCTGTGTTGGGTGGCTGCCTGTACCCAAATGCCTGTCTCCCCGCACTGGGTGTTGGCTGCTTGGGGACCCCTGGGGTGATGCAGGCACCAGGCTCCCGCTCTGGTGTCACCCGGTGCCTCTGTCTCATTCAGATGCACGATGGCCTACTGGCTCCCTCCAGCTGTTGGGTGTGAGGAGAAGGAGGGTGACACCGAGGAAGGGGACAGGTCCCCTGGCAGGGATTTACTGTACGCTGGCTCTCTCTGGTGCCCAGGCTGTTAGGGGGCTCCGAATCTGGGTAAAGGACAGTGCCTGAGGGGTCAGCAACCAGCAGTGAACCCCTGAGGCTGTAGCCATGGTGGTGTGGCTGTGGGGTGCTGTAGCTGGAGCCCTGTGGGGCACCCACAGGTGACGGTGACTGGTGGGTGCTGGAACACTCCAGACAGAGTCTCCTGTGTGCATCAGTGTGGCCTTGGGGTGTGCAAGGATTTGGGGGAGCTGGGTGGGGGTTGTGGCATGGACAGGTGGGTGCATGAGGGTGAAAAGGTGGGTGGTAGGGGGATGGATGGGTGGGTTTAAGGGTGCTATGGGGCTGGGTGGATGTTGGGGGGCAGATGGGTGTTGGGGTGATGGATGGGTGCTGTGGGCATGGGTGTTTGGGGGTGGATGGGTGACTTGGTGGGTGACTCTCAGGAGTGGCTGGGTGATTGTGAGGTTGTCAGGGATGGGTGATGGGATGGGTGGGTGTTGGGGGATGGCTGGGCGGTGTCAGGAGGAGAAGGAGGTGGCTGGATGGTTGTTTGGGTGTCAGGGACAGGGGTGCTGTGGGGACAGGCGGATGCAGGGGGAGATGTTGGTGCCCACGCTGCCCCCCTGTGCCATGGGGGTGCAGGGGGGCACCGAGCCCCCCAAGATGGGCACGGAGTGATGCCAGGGGTGCAAAAACCCCCTTTGGGGGGTGCCCAGAGGCCGGGGTGGTTTCTCCGGCGGTGCAGCAGCCCCGGGGTAGGTTAGCTGGTCCCCGAGGCCTGACATTTATAAACATCGGCCGCTCC
>NW_010203064.1:2187-2653 GCF_000695765.1 Mesitornis unicolor
TACAGCAGTGGGCACGGGGGATTGATAAATTATAAAACCAGTGAATGGCACTGGCTGGGTGGGACTGGGGGGACGGCCTCCTCTAGAAAAATGGGGTTCCCTCTTTCTGGATGTGGGGGATGAAGGGATGTTTGTCCCGTGAGCGTCTGTGCTGTCCTGGGTTTTAGGGGAGCTGGGTCCTGCCCCAGTGCAGTGGATGGGGGGGGTTTTGGGGGGAAGGACTAGTGACGCGATGGGTGACCCCGTGTCCCTCAGTGCCACCCTGGGAGCTCGGTCCCCTCCCCGGAGCATCCCCGGCTCAGCACTGACATTTCTCCCTGCGTTTCCCTGGAGACGAGGCGGTTGCTGTGGAAACCTCCCTTCCTTTTTCTTCCTTAACCATCCTCTTCCTCACCCCGGGGAGGAAGAGGGGGTGGTGGCTGGCACTGCCCCCCACCCAGCCCCTCAATTTGGGGAGTCCCTCCAT
>NW_010203064.1:2870-4889 GCF_000695765.1 Mesitornis unicolor
TGTAAGATTTTTTTTTTTTTCGGCTAAAAGAGGGGAAAAAAAGGATGGAGGGGGGGAGAGCGAGGTGGAGAAACGGCTCCGTGGGGCAGAGGGCCGGGGACATGAGCGCCGGCCCGACGTGTTGCGCTGCGCACACGTGTCGTGCCGGCGGGTACGCGCGGTGGCGACGCCCAGGCGGGAGGAAGCTGAAATTGGGTGAGAACGGGGGAAAAGAAAGGGCGGTGGCGGTGCTTGCTGGAGGAGCTGGGGCCGGCTGGGCCCCGCCACTGCCTCTGCAGTCCTTTGCAGTCGAGGAAAGCAGGCAGGCGGCCAAGGCTGGCACTGCCGACCCGACGGGCGCCTGCGGCACCGGGCACCTGTCCCCAGGGCCGCGGCATTGCCCTGCAAGGGTTTGGAGAGGGGGGAACACGGCAGCGCCACTGACTCCCCGCTCCCGCTTGTGTCTTGCAGATGAACCGCCCCATCCAGGTGAAGCCGGCCGACAGCGAGGGCCGAGGAGGTAGGTACCCCCCGTCCCCGGCTGCCCTGCACAGGCAGGGGGGTGCAGGGCCACCCGCCAGGGTGACAGGGGACACGGTGGCACCGTGGTGAGGTTTGTTTGCAGAGGAACCCACAAAACCCCACTGCCCTCCCCCCTCAGAATTCTCCGTTGGGGTTTGCAATCCCCCCTACTCAAACCACATTATTAAACACACCACGAGCTGGTCCCGCCACGTCCCAGAGGGACCCAGCAAATAAATTACCCACTTACTGAGTGTAATTGGGGAAGGATTAAAAATCAATGGGCGAGCTCGGGTGCCCGGCTCTGGCCCCCTCGCCCAGGAGGCGACGCTCAGCTCCTGGGCCCGCTCCCCGCAGCCGTCTTTGCCAGGAGATGGTTTATGTTTAACCGGACAACACACGAACCCTATTCCCTTAACTAATTTTCCCAGTACCTTAACGGACAGAGCATTAATCGTCTCCTGCTGTTATTTATTTATTTCCCCGGCAATGCTCTTGACAGGGCACCTTATTTTCTTTGTCAAATGCCATTAGCGCACGGCAGGAGCGCGCAGCCGCGTAAGACAGATGCTGGTAATAATCATGAAATTCTCATTATTTACTCTCTCTTCTCTCATGTTGGGGTTATTTATGTCCCCTGGGCATGGCCAGAGGCTGTGGGTTATCCTGCGAGTCAATCATACGGCGGCGATTGCCACTGTTTTGCAGGCTCTCTTTGTTTCCCAGCTGCATCTCGCTTCAGGGCCGGGGGAGCCGGCTCCTGCATCCCTGGGAAAAGCCCCAGCTCCGCTCCTTGAAGCAGGAGCTGACTCTTCCCAGCTTCACCCTTCAGCAATTTCTCTGCAGGAGAGGTTTTCCCACCCTAATTGTTTTGTAGGATGGAGGTGATAAACCCCGTGTCTTTGCTGCCGGATCAGCATCGCTCCCTCCCCAGGCTCCCGTGTCACCCAGCTCTTTCCCCTCCATGCGCCGTTTGCAAACTGCAGGAGAGGGGATGGGATGGTGTGTGTCATCCCACTCTCCGACCAGCTTGGTTTTGTTTTCAGAAGACAGGAAGCTTTTTGTGGGCATGCTGGGGAAGCAGCAGAGCGAGGATGATGTCCGGCGCCTCTTCGAACCCTTCGGCCAGATCGAGGAGTGCACCATCCTCCGAGGGCCTGATGGAGCCAGCAAAGGTGGGCTTTGGGGTGCCGGGTGAGCACCCCGTGGGCTGCTGGGACCCTCAGAGGGTGGGAGCTCCCACAGCGTCCGAATCCAACCGCTCCCTTGTCCCCTCTCTGCCCTTAGGTTGTGCCTTTGTGAAATATGGCAGCCACGCCGAGGCGCAGGCTGCCACAGCCTGCACGGCAGCCAAACCATGCCGGTAAGTGCCGGGCTCTCGCCCTGCCCTGTTTGGCCCCATGCTGCCTGCGTAATCCAATCACTGGCTAATTCGATCCTCTGTCTAATTGGATCAAAATCCTACAGACCGGCAATTTGTTGGCCGGATCACCCTGAGGTTCACCCTTGCCTGGGCAC
>NW_010203065.1:0-1400 GCF_000695765.1 Mesitornis unicolor
TATTTATTTATTTATTTATTTATTTATTTTGAAAGAGAGATTTGAATAAACTGTGTAGCTAGTATTATGGAGAGGATGAGAAATTGGCTGAAGTTGTTAAAGAAAGATGATAATTCTGTAAAGAAGAATAATAAAGATATATATAAAAAAAATTGTGAAATTGAGGACTCAGAAAAATGAAGCTACATTTGGCTCACTGGTAATCTTAAACATAAGAATAAACAGAATATGTAGGAAATGGAAGCTAGGTCAAGACAAATATGGAAGTATTTCATGACCATGTGGGGATAAACACAAACAAAGCACAAACAAGCAAAGACCATTAAAGCAAAAGAAATTTGTTTATTACTGAGCTAAAAAGAGTATCTCTATCAAGAAGAAAACTCCTGTCAGAGAGGGAAATTATTGACACACATAGACAGCCAGGATGCATAATGCTATTTTTGTAAAAAGCTTCACTAAAAAAGGCTTCTCTGGAAGTCTTTCAGTTGTTTGATGAAATGATAGGAAACTGTTACATTTCATAAGACCATCAATGGAATAATATCCAAGGGACATAAAAAAAAAAAATTTTGACTACTCAATCAAATCAAATGTATCTAAGCCAGTTTGCAAGAAGTATTTCTGTCATCAGGTTAGAGTATGTCTGGAAATAAAAATATATATATCTTTATTTATTTTAAAAATATTTTTTCTTCCATATATAAGAAAAAATGGGTAAGCTGGGCATTGTGGGTCAGCCACTATAATTTCAGTTCTGAGAAAAATGATGAAGGACATAACGAGTGACATATAAAACCTTCAAGGAATAAGCAGATAGATGATCAGCATCCATCAAGAATTTGTCAAAAACAAGCAAGTGAAAGCAATGCATATTACTCCCTCTGGGTCCAGAAAGCCTAAATACTTGATAGATTTAAGACACTTTGCATAATAAAAGTATGACCAGACTGAAGTAAAAAGTTACAATGTCAGAAAATAATATCAGAATTCAGCTATCAAACAAAAATCTGTTCAATAGAGTGGTGGGAAGAAGACACTGCATGCACTAGACAGATCATGATTGACTAAGACAACAGTACTGTAGAAAATGCTCTAGACTTTAAAGTATCCTTAGTGGAGAGAAGTAGTAGCAGGCTGAAATTACAGCAAAGATGAGTCTGCTCCAATATTAAGTACAGTTTTTTAAATTAGGGAGATTATGAAGTATTAAAATAGTTTGCCCAAGATGACTTTGTTCCCTGTAACATCAGAGGTCTTTAGGAATCCATCAGAAGACACATAGATATAGCTGACATTGCCTTTGGAAGGGGAGTGCTTTGGAGACATTTATAACAGAATCACAGAATCTTAGGAGTTAGAAGGAACCTCGAAAGCTCATCTAGTCCAACACCCCTGCC
>NW_010203066.1:0-418 GCF_000695765.1 Mesitornis unicolor
TGACCTGCTGGCCACACTTTTGATGCAGCCCGGGATGCAGTTGACCTTCTGGGCTGAAAGTGCATGTTGCTGGCTCATGTTGGTTCAACCAACACCCCCAAGTCCTTCTCAAGCCATTCTCTGCCCAGCCTGTATTTGTACTTGGGATTGCCCCTACCCAGGTGCAGGACCTTGCACTTGGTCTTGTTGAACTTCATGAGGTTGGCATGGGCCCACCTCTCCAGCCTGTCCAGGTCGCTCTGGATGGCATCCCTTCCTTCCAGGGTGTCAACCGCACCACCCAGCTTGGTGTCATCCGCAAACTTGCTGAGGGTGCACTTGATCTCACTGTCCATGTCACCGACAAAGATGTTAAACAGGACCGGTCCCAGTACTAATCCCTGAGGAACTCAGCCTCACCTCCATCCCTGGGAAGGTG
>NW_010203067.1:0-3050 GCF_000695765.1 Mesitornis unicolor
CACGCGCGCAGGTGAAGGCGCCGAACTCGGTTGGGGAAATAGCGGTGTTCTGAAGCTAAGCAGGACCCTCAGGGGTCGGCGGCTGGATGGGAGACTCAAAGCCCCAAGCGGCCAGTCCTCAAGTCAGATTCGTCCCCGCTGTCCCCAGCCTTGACCGCGACGGCCACGTTACTGTCACGGTCCTTACAGGGTCACGTTCCCCGCCCTCTAGCGCCTCTGCAGTTCTGCTTCGTACCACGGGAGGTCCCCAAGGCTCAGCGGATGGGACAGCGAGGGGACAGCAGGCTCTGCTCCTGGACCCAGGGAACTCACGCTAGAGCGCAATGACCTTGGTGTGGCCATCGGCCCTTGGGGGTCCCCACCTCACAGGACAGCCAGGTGTGGGCAGGAGGCCATTTCAGAGCAAGGGGTGTCACAGGCTGCCAGACCTGGGGAGCCGCTTGTCAGGAGACAAAACAAACTGCAGGCAACTAAAGGCAACTGGACTGGGAATGTCTGGAAACTGGATCAAAATCAAGGGCTTGGTCCTGGAAAAAAGTTAATCTTGGGGAAATGAGAAATTTGTGACTGATGCATGTGCAGCAGCAGGGAGTGATGGAGCCACCTCCTTCACCAGCCCGGTAGCACCCCAACGTAAAAGGGACCCTCTAGGCTCCCTTGTCTTTAACCACCCTCCAGCTGCTGGCAAGGAGACTCCTCCAAATGCCTTAAAACCAAGCGGCCCTGCCCTGGTACCCTGTTGCCCTGCATCCGCTCTGCTCTGGCCCACGGCCACCCCCAGGCAGTCCTGCCCCCCACACTCACCTCTGCGTTCTTTACAGCTGCTCCCTATCATCCATGCATTGTGTCACTCCACTTACCCATTCTTCTCTCATGGAGAGGTTTTTCCTGCTAAAAGATGACAGATTTCAGACTCAATTTGTCTCTTTTACCTGCTGGCTCCAGCATCTTAATGCGCAGGAGAACTTCCCTGGGGAAACGTGATTGCAGTGTGTGCTGCCAGAAGAGCCCAACGCCACTGTCATAGCACCCAAAGGTGTGGATATTCAAACCCCTCACAGCTGGAATTCCACTGTCATCCAACACCAGGAGCAGGGACAATGCACAGAGGTGTCTCCAGCTGTGGGACTCTGCATATTTTAGGGAGGAAGCAGCCCTGGGCTTCATGACCCATTCCTACTCTAAAGGAAAACTCTGCAAGACCCCTCTCATTTTTGTGGCATTACCAAAATGTCACGGCATTCAGGGTACCCCTTAATCTTGGAAATTCTCCTTAACATCATTACTCAAATCTTTGCAAGAAGGTGAGGAGAGCACCAGGGATGGGTGAGGAAAGAAAAGCAACGGAGTCTTTTGGCCAGCTGATACGTGAGGGGAGCTGCCATGCAAAGAAGGGACATGTCCCGGTGGGGTACGGGTGGCGTGAGCATTGACATCTCCACATCCCACCATCGAGCAGCTCCCGGCTGCCTGTGATTCTGTGTCTGCCGGGTTTGGAGGCTGGGACTGGAGCCATTCCCTAGCACCATGCGCAAGGCTTTGGTTGCCATAACAACTGGATCCAGGCTTCAAAAATAGTAACTTATTTTTAATTCAATTTGCCTTTTGCCCTCTGAGACGGATCTATTTCAGGACTGGTGGTTCACTTCAGGTGTCCCTCACCAGCACCCCAGCCTGTGGGCCAGGGGCTTCAAGGATGGGGATTATTTTGTTAAATGCATTTTACTACTGTTTCCTTTCCCTCACCTATTCAGGCCCAGAGAAAGGTAAAGCAGGGCACAGGCATCATGAAATAGCCTTTGCCAAAGCTTTGTCATCTTGAAGGCTGGAGAAGGAACTTGAAAAAAAATATTCCCAGCTCAGTGGTGGAGCGTGGGAGAGGTTTTGGGAGATGATCTCACTCTGCATCTCAGCTTGGACCTGCCGCTCTCAGCAGGGCTTGGCTGTCCCAGATAGGATAGGTCCTACCAAAGATGGGGCTCATTTTGTTGTCCCCACATCTCCTGAGTCCCACTGTCACCAGCCTGGTCCCCAGTGGCATCTTCCATCCCTGATGAGGAACATGCAGGGAGGTTGACCCTGATGCCAGCTTCCAGCATCAGGGAACCAGAGCGCTGCTGGTGTGTGTTGAGGACACTCTGCACCACAGCGTGCACCCAGAGCGTCCCCTTTTACTTTATCTGCTTTTGGAAGGGGTTGCAGAGGGTGCCAGGACTAATCCATGTCTTGAATTAAGGGACCCCTTAATTTTTGTGTGTATTGCCTTTTGGAAGATATGTATGTGTGTGTGATTTCCCATGGAGTCAGCCATATGAGCATAACCTTGTTCCACCTTCCTCCCATCAATGTTATTACAGCGTCAGCAAGGAAAGGCTCTCCAGGGCTCTCCTCCACCAGTTGCTGCTGGCCTTATGTCAGTTTTCTTGTCCCTTAGTTGCTGGCCTGAAGGTGTCTGCAGTCTCTGGCACAGGATGTGCATGAATGATGCCCATCTGTCTGCAGCCTCTGAATCTCAGATGTATGTTGGGATCTCACCTCCTGGCAGAGCCTCCCCGAATGATGCAGAGGATGGACGGGTAAAGGCTTAGGATGGAGATGGGGTGAGGATCCTGGGGTCTCCAGTCCTTGCCTTGCTGGGGTGCTGCTTTGACCCCTTCTCCTCAGTAGGGAGGGATGTTGGGATGCTGTGGGAGCCGTGTCCCCTGCAAAATAATAGAAAATATTAATTTAAATAAAATAAATAGAAGCAAAGCCAAACCAAACAGACCCCTGGGGATTTCAGGCTTGCCCTGGGGCAGGCAGGGGCAGCTGAGGGTCCCCCATGGGGGGTCCAACCGTGGGTAGCGTTGATGGGGGGAGAAGCGGGCAGGGCTGCCTGCGCTCGCCGCTCCCTCCCTAAAAAATTTAATCACATTTTCAATTCAAATCTGCTGCTATTTGATCCTCCGGGGGTGGCGGCGGGGAGGGGAGGGGGGAGTATTTTTAGCTGTGCTTAAAGCTGCCGGCGCGGCTGAGGGCGATCGCGCAGGTTGCTGTGGCCAGGCGGAGTT
>NW_010203068.1:0-1882 GCF_000695765.1 Mesitornis unicolor
GGGCTTCGTCTTTCACAGTCTCTGCCGCACACTCCGGGTTGGGGTTGGGGTTGGGATCGGGTGGCTGCTCGTCCAGTTTGGGCCCAAGCTTCTCCTCCACTTTGCCATCAGCATCCGGCCCCTGGGCGCTGCTGCCACCACCGCTGACTGCTGTGAGCTCCACCTGCAGCAAGAAGGGACAGTGTGATCCCGAGAGCGGAGCAAGCCGGTCCCCACGAATCCAGCCGCACACTCCGGGTTGGGGTTGGGGTTGGGATCGGGTGGCTGCTCGTCCAGTTTGGGCCCAAGCTTCTCCTCCACTTTGCCATCAGCATCCGGCCCCTGGGCGCTGCTGCCACCACCGCTGACTGCTGTGAGCTCCACCTGCAGCAAGAAGGGACAGTGTGATCCCGAGAGCGGAGCAAGCCGGTCCCCACGAATCCAGCAGGACCTCTCTACCCCCAGGACACAGAGGCAGAAGCAGCAACAGCCTTTGCCAAACCAGAGCCTTGCCCCTACTGTGTGTAGGTGCACCCCCTCAAGAACAACCCCGTGGGACCCATGAGGGCAGATGCTCTGCTTGGCCTGTTCTGCCCAGGAAAGGCCTTTTTGGACCCCGATGCGCAGGCAGGGAGCTCACCTCGGAAAGGCTGCTGCTGACACAAAACTCCTGAGACCCCAAGTGCTGGGAGCTGCTCGTTTTGGACTCCTCATCAGAAAGGGGGGCTCTCCTAGCCGAGGAACAAGACAGAGCGTTACGAAACCCCAAGACACCCTCCCAGCACCCTACCCTCCCTGTCCATGCGTGGGACAAGCAGAGCAGCTGGCAGCCCGGGGACGTGTGCCTGCTCCAGGTAGCCAGCTCCTCATCCCCATACGTTACACATGGGTTACGGGACCCTGCAGACTGAGGGGCACTGCTGCCCGCTGCTGTTCTCCCCTCCTGGAGCTCCTCACACACCAGCGCTCACCCTGCAGCTCCTCTGGGCCTGGCAGGACTTCCTCCATGGCCCAGCTTACTCTTATCCCCGGCCATTCTGACACCCCCAGTCTCACCACGGGCCAGCCCAGCCCTCCTTGACCGTGCTGTGTCACAGCCCCCCTGCACACCCAATTCTCCTGCCCTTTTTGCCCCACCACACGCTTCCAGTCCCATCCTCCTCCCAGCCCTCTCATCTCTCCCCCCACATCCATCTCCTCACTCCCGTTGCTCCCTGTCCCAGCCACGCTCGCTCCCTGCCCTGGGACATCCCAGCCCAGCCCTGCGCTCTCCTCCAGCCTCTGAGGGAATCCCCCTCCAGCACCAAAGCTCTTCAGCCCCAAACCCCTGGGGCAAAACTCCTGTCCACAGCCGCCCCACTGCTGCGCCATGACCAGCACGTCCAACCCTTCCTCTGTGGAAGAACGGAAAGCCTGAACTGGGGATAAGGGTGGTGAACTGCAGGGAAATGGGGCACACTGAGGGCACCGCTGTCCTCACGGTCTGCAGGAAGACCGGGCAGGACACAGCGCCCGTGTGCTCGGTGCCTGCCCCGGGACACTCCTGCCCCAGCAGCGTTTACCCGGTGACGATTCTCTGGTCTTTAAGGGCCATTTAGACACTGCCGGTGCCAGGACAACACAGCTCCGGTTTAGTTTGTGCTGATGACGCGATTTCTTCTGGATTTGCTCCCCTACCCACCCGGCTTTCACAACAAGGTCACAGACACAAGCTATGGGACAACACTTCCTCCTGGGGCTCCCGTACCCCCAGCACCGGGCTCCCCAAACACCGTCCCTCCTGAGCGCCGGGGACAGCCCGGTCCCTTCGAGGGGCTCCCGCCCCCTAGGCGGGGTCTGACAGGGCCCTCTCCAGCCGGGCCTCCCGCCCCTGAGGGCAGACGAGATGACCCCGGTAGCTGCG
>NW_010203069.1:0-4327 GCF_000695765.1 Mesitornis unicolor
GGCGGGGAGGCCCCTCCGTGCCCTTCCGAGAGCAGCCCCGACGACATGGCTCTTCCCCGGGGTACCAGCAGCTCTGTTGCTGCTGTGTGCCCTCCTTTCCAGTGCCGGCAGGATGAGGCCTCCCTCACCCTGCTCCTGCATGTGCCCGGCATCCAACCCCAGAGCCTCAGCGGGGACGTGGGCACCAACCACTACAGCCTCTGCTTCTCCGGTGACACCAGTGCCTATGCCCTCTTCTTACAGTTTCCTCCCGCAAACAGGCTGGTGTCCCCCGAGACCAGCGTTAGCGTGTCCGCCCTCAACGCTGCCATCAGCCTCGCCAAGGCCCCCGGCAGCACCGGGCCCTGGGAGAAGTTCAGCTTTGGCCTTGACGCCTCCGCTCTGCAGGTAACGGCTTTGAAATCAGCAGGGTTGGTGTGCCGTGCTCCCCAGAGCATTGCTGCTGTGCCACAGTGATCAACTTCTGCTGGGATTTGCTGATGAGTGATGTGCTGGGGAGTTGTTAGGTTATCAGTCCGAGCTCAGAAAGAGTTGGTAGTGATGGAAACTGCTTCCTGCAGAGAGCTGTTACCGGATGTGAGTGGAACGACCTAATGAGTGCTGGTCTTGTACGAGCAGTACGAAGGTCACATCACGGAGCTGACATCCTCGTCCTTGGCATTGAAATGACTTCTGCTGCCTGTGCTGATGTTTTTTTCTAAGGGAAGTGGTGATAATGAGTGAAACCAGAGCCTGCCCTGTGTCCTTGACCTTTAAGGCTGTGTAAATTGCTGTTCACATGAAGAAAGATGTCTGTAATACACCAGACGTACACGTGTGTCATGAAACACAGACGTGTGAGCGGCATGTACCCGTGTCTGTGTTTGAGCACTTCCAGCTGCAGGAACACCCATTAGCTCAACCAGATCAGTACAGCAAACTGCAGCAGTGAACTGCTCTCGGTAGCCATTTTACTGCACTAATTCTTCATCTTCCCACCAGTCTGAATACGATTCCGATTTAGGTATTTTATTATTTTATGGGTCATTAGGCAGCGATGCACCCTGTGACGGGAGGAGAGAGGGTCTCCTCCCCCTCTACTCTGCCCTGGTGAGACCGCATCTGGAATATTGCATCCAGTTCTGGGCCCTCAGTTCAAGAAGGACAGGAACTGCTGGAGAGAGTCCAGCGTAGGGCTACAAAGATGATGGAGGGAGTGGAGCATCTCCCTTCTGAGGAGCGGCTGAGGGAGCTGGGGCTCTTTAGTTTGCAGAAGAGGAGACTGAGGGGAGACCTCATTCATGTTTATAAATATTTAAAGGGTGAGTGTCACGAGGATGGAGCCAGGCTCTTCTCGGTGACAAACAATGATAGGACAAGGGGTAATGGGCACAAGCTGGAACACAGGAGGTTCCACTGAAATTGGAGAAGAAACTTCTTCTCAGTGAGGGTGACAGAGCACTGGCCCAGGCTGCCCAGAGAGGTTGTGGAGTCTCCTTCTCTGCAGACATTCAAAACCCGCCTGGACGCCTTCCTGTGTAACCTCATCTGGGTGTTCCTGCTCCGGCAGGGGGATTGGACTGGATGAGCTTTTGAGGTCCCTTCCAATCCCTAACGGTCTGGGATTCTGTGTGTGATTCTGTGAGGCTGTCACGCCTGCTGAAATCTGCCAGTGTCCCCACAAAGGGACGCTCACCTTGCAGCACTCTTGCTGTCAAGAAGCACTCCCACAAGTTTTATGGAGAATAACTACGTTGCTCTATGAGCTCAGAGTTTCAAACAACTTAGCATGAGCAGTGATTAAGGCTGCGTGACCTTAATTCTTGTGTAACCTTTCAGCCATGTGATTTGGAGTTTGCATTTTAGAAGGGGTGTAAGTCCAGAGAGCCAGCAAGCTCAAGTACATCCACTGGGATGGTGGCTTGGAGCAGCTTAATTGCTCCGTCCCTACAATTAGAAAATACTGCAGGATTTGGAAAGATTTGTACCCAAATAGCATACGTGCAGCTGAATCTTCACGTTTTATTTCCCATTTAGCAGGTTGCGTACCTTTTCTGTGATGTTTTTGGTGAGTATCGAAGATGATGATTTTATTGAGAGCCGCCTACGCTGAGCGGTTTGCAGTGCATTTCCTTTGCTTTTCCCGGATCAGGAGCCTGCAAGTCTGTGCACGTGGGGCCACAGAACATTTGGCACAACTCTGAGTTGGTTTGGTCCAGTTTTTGATCCAAAGAAGCCGTTGTGCAAACTCCTGCCCGTTCTGTACAGGTACAGAAGGCACGGGCCAGGAACTGCAGGCATTTTATCCACTTTTTCTGAATATCCCTTGCTTCCATCACACGCTGTGGGGCGTGTCCATGTGCTTGCTTGTTTTATGGTGTGCAGGCCTAAATGCAGGTTTTAAGGGAAAACAACAGCTTTCTGTGGGAATGGAGCTGAAAATTCAGTTTGGGAATGGGAAATTTGCTGCAGCCTCTTTCGTCCCGTGGTTGATGGGCATTTCCGCGTGCTTTGATCTCAGTCTGAGGAGTGAAGTGTTTGGTGTGTGCAGTCGTTATTGTGATTGGGGGAACGTCTTTTCATTCAAAGTTGTTGAAAAGGCACCAGGCAATGGGAGTTTGGTCAGTGTGACGTTATTGTGTGTTACAAAATCTGTGAATGTCCTCGATTTGTGATATATTGCAAAATGTTTTGGGTGGAGGAGGAGGAGGAGGAGGAGACCTGGCATCAGTCATGGGGCTCCCAGCCGTTCATTCATGTAACAGGCAAAAAAACCCATTTATTTCTTCTGGAATCCTTTTGGATACCAGGCCTGCAAATTGAAGCAGCTGAAATAGTCCAAAGTAATTTGTTCTGTTTGCTTTTTTTAAACTCTGCTATTTCCCAGAAGTGCCTGTGCCAGCGCTGATAGCTGCATTCACTCTGAGCAAAGTGAGAAAAATGAATATTTAATTAGAGCTGCTCTTCCGCGCTGTCTTGTGTCCATTAACTACTTGCTCGTGGTCGCTTCTCTTCTACTCATGGGGATTTCTTCCATTTTTCTGCTGTCATCTCTGGTGCTTTTCTGCTTTGAATCTCTTTCTGTGAATCAGAGCCACGATTCTTGCGCAGAGACCTGCGAGGAGTGACACCGGTCACAGAAGAGCGTTTTGGGAGCGCACGCAGCAGCAGCGCCCCGTTTTTAATCACTGGAGGGAGCTTTTGGTGGCGCAGGGGAGCAGGAATTGCATCCCGCACCTCCCGGCCGTGCATTGCCAGAGGATCGCACGCGGCAAAGGAAGAGGCCGGTGCTTTTTTACAGCCATCAAATTCCTATTCCACTGTCTAATGGGAAATTGCTTCTTGCAGGAGACCAAGGGTTTCAGGGAGCAGACTCCTCGCAGGGTTTCATTACTTGAGAAATCAGCCCGCCTCGGTGGTGGCCCGTGCCACAGAGGCTGTTACAGTACCCCGTTAGCCGCCTGCCTAATTATCTCCCATTAAGCCAGGAAAACGCGTTACGGTGACTGTTCACCGCATGAGCAGCTCGCCAGCAGGCTGCTCCCTGGACCACGGTGCAGCACAGCGATCGCTTCGTTTTGCTTGCCCGCACGCCTCTGCCTCGATCATTGCGTGCGCTAACGATGCCAGTAATTGCACAGCCCTGCCTTGCCTGCTTCTGCTGTCCCTGCATCACGCCGGCCTCCTTTCTCGTGGGAAATTGGTGTGATCCAGGTGTTCAGCTGAGCCTGTCCTTAGGATGCCATTCTTGAAACAGAATTTCAAGGACTGTTTTGCCTTTTGTAGTTGCGTACGTTTGAATCCCTGTGCTGAGAGATGGTCTATTTAGAGCTCAGTTTCCATAGATGCTGAGCAGTCTGAATTCCCACCCCAGCAAGTGCTTATTTTCAGCACATCTTCACAGCGCACCGGTTCTCCCCACACTGGAACTGTGGCACTGCAAATCTTCCTCCGTTTGGTCACTCTCGGTGTTTTGGTTTTACGGTTTTCCCATACAAGAAATGGTCAGCTCTCTGCTCGCTCACAGTAGGGGCTGACCACAGCTGTTTCTCAGTGGTTGCAGCCGTTGCTTCTCTTTCTTTCCCAGTAGTTTTGCTCCTTGGCTAAACCACAACCTCCACACGCTTGTGGTGAGCAGAAATCCTGTAAAAATAAAGATCCTGTAACTTTGGACTTTGTGGACCATGGTCACATATTTCAGAGGTTTAAAAGTTCTCTTTTGTGCTAAATCACTGTACCAGAGATCACATAGTGTTGGTCCTTCTCCAGGGCTCGCTGCAGGCCGTGTTTTTCCAGGGAAATGAAGATCCATGACCTGAGGAAGTTGCCTTCCCCGCCTGCTCTTTCC
>NW_010203069.1:4358-15085 GCF_000695765.1 Mesitornis unicolor
CCCTCGAAGGCCCTGCCCTGGGCTGTGCTCCCGCCGTTCCCCTTCATCGCAGTTCATCCACTAAAACCTTTGACGTTTGTCACTCACATTTGTTTAAATCAGGGAGCTCAGGCCTAGGGAGCTCCTGCATTAGAGATTCCCTCTGCTTCATTTTAAAACAACGGAGCCTGGGGAGTAAATGATGAAGGAAGAATGGCTGCGAGTTCAATAACCATGAGTAAAGTCTGTAAGCCTGCCAGGCGAGGTTTCCGAGAACAGCGCGTCCCAAAATGTCCTGGTTTACGGCAGAGCTGGGGTTGGGCAATGACTGAAGTCGTGCCTTCCTACAGCGCTGTTGTTTAATGGTTGGTCTCATGGGGTTAAAGGCTCCATTCTGAACAGGAATAAACCCGTTTTCTGGTGGGTGTAGCTGAACCACTGCGACCCAGAGGCTCCGTTTTGTAGTGTGTGAAACATGTTTGGCAGATGAGGAGCTGTGCTGCTGCTGTTGGGTCACGCGTGCTCATTTTCATGTGATGAGAAAAAGATTGGGTAAAGTAACAATTCCCTTTTGTGCTGATCCACGCCCTTCTCAGGGGACGCTGCACTCACTTGCCCGGTCAGCGCTTCCCTCCTGCCTTTTCCTTTGCTCAGGAATTGCTGCAGCCCATCCCTTTTGTAATAAACCCCATGTTCTGTGCTGGAGAATATCAAGATTTAACTCACGTAAACCCCCACGGAGCTCCAGAGAGCAGCAGGGAGCAAGCTTTCCTCTGCTTTGCTATGCATTGAGACCGTTGTCTTTTAATATTTATTGTGTGAAAAACACGATGCTGAACATTCCTCGTTAGTCCACAGTTTGAGCATGGGTTATGCTGCTGTGAGGACTCCTTAACACAGGCCTCTAAAAGAAATCACGGCGATACAAAAGCTTTGTTGAATGCTGATGCCTTCATGGAGGATGTTTTAGGTGAGTGTGTTACTAAGCATAAAAAGGTGTGATTTTCACAGCCTTGTGAAGAGGATCCCTGGAAGCTCTGGTTGCTTTTTCCTTTGGGAAAAAGTGAGAGTTGGGAACTGTAAGATAAATTGATGTTTCGTGCTCACAAGTCCAAACAGGTGCTGGGGCCATCCGGCTGTGCTGTGTTAGGTTTTGCCCTGATTTCCAAGCTATTTGGAGTTGTTACAGGCTGTTTGTGGAAGTCAAGGTCATAATTTTCAACTTCCAAGCTGCCATAAAGAGTTAATGTAATCGTTAGGGGTTGTTTCTTAGAAGATGATGCTAGAAACTAGGACTGTTGTGCTTAATCCAACCATAGTTTAGTTCAGGTTCAGTTAATTCCGTGCTCGGCGTTTCAGGACTCCTGGCGAGTTTTTTGGGGAGGTCAGAGAAGGACAGAAAAGGGCAATGGAGCAAAGTTACTGTTTGATTTATTTCCAGAGTAATCTCTTTCCCAAACTACATGAAGAAACATAATTGGTTTGCTTCTGCTAGAAAACAAACTTGCTTTCTGACCAGTCTTTAATTGGTCGATGCATTATGGGAATAACATACAAACCAGTTGTCAGGAAATGTTATCAACCTGCTGATTAAACTCATGAAAGCTGCTTTTGAGCTGTTTAATCTTTGCCGTCCTGGATACCTTACAGAAGTTTTCTCCCCCAGGACAGGTTCTTTCAATCACCAAAACTTTAAGCTTCAAATCCTCGTGCTGAGCTGCAGCCCCAGAGGCCAGGAGATCCCTCGATCCGGGTCCCTTTTCATATTGGCCTCAGCTTCTCAATACAGAAGACACACACAGAGTTTAAGCCTGAAATCTGTAATTTAAGCTGCTTTCAGAACTGTGGGAGGCGGCTCTGGTTGGTAACGATGAGTTTGGGTAAAGTGATGCAGAGCAAAGTCTGGGAGTGCTCAGGGCAGCCGTGGGGACCTGGCTTTGTGCTGTGTCGTTGCTACGAGGACGGGTTTGGATGATGGAGTGTTCTGGAAAGCAGAGTCGTTTCTGCTGACGGTGATGGTAATTTGGTCTCAGTTTAGTCACAGGGAAAAACGAATGTGACCCAAACAGCAGATGACAGCATGTGCAGTGAAAACCAGATTTAATTCTGAGTTGCTAAGAGAGTATCATAAATATCAGAAAATAAGCTGTGGAAACGGAAGAACTGCTCTGCAGGGTCACTGGAATCATTGCGGATGGTTGTCCTTTGCTGCTCTTCCAAGCCAGAGCAAACAGGCTTTAAAATAAATTCCTGACTCACTTTTTGCCAAGGTCTGTGCTGTGATAACATCTGCAGTAATATAAATGCCTCCGCTATACTCGCCGTGAATGCGGAGCCTGAATTACAGTGGCTGCTGTCTGAAGGGGCTAATGCTAATCATTATATTGATAACAGACAACATTGCCTGTGCGCGGCACAAGGCGCCGTGATTGATGGCAGGCTGCTGGGTAGGGCTGTGAGAAGATTTTAAATACTTTAAATGTAAGTGCAGTGCTCTGGGAATGCGCTGTGAGCTGCTATGAAACCTGCTCAAATTGGGTTATCGTAATTAGTCAAAATGATCACAGAATCACAGAATGGCTCGGTTGGAAAAGCCCTCTGAGATCATCACGTCCAACCGTTCCTGTCTACCCCCTAAACCATATCCCTAAGTACCTCATCTACCCGCTCTTTAAACACATCCAGGGATGGTGACTCCACCACCTCCCTGGGCAGCCTGTTCCAGCTTCTAACTTTTTCTCTTTCTCTGAAGTACCGATCAATAGACCTTCCATTCAGTTTTTCTTTCGTACCAGTTTTTTCTGTGAAGAAAACAAATTATTTCACTTTTAACCAGGGACAAACCCTTCAGGAAGACGTATTGGGTTTGTGGCCAGAGTGCAGAGCCGTCTCTGCGTGGCGGTGAGTGACCTTGCAGCCGTGGTCCATGGGCAGTGCTGGCACTTGCACTCCGGCCCAGGAGGCGGTTTCTGGATGGGGCTCTCTCAACCTCAGCTCTCCCCTAAGGGTCCTCGTGGTTTTATTTGTTGTATCTCTGCCTTGGTGCGTGGAAACGGTCTCTGCTATTTCAGAAATGCTGCCATGAAACCGCTCCTGCGTTTCCTGGGGTGCCCCACCGTGGAGCGCTCCCTTTGCCGCCGCCACGGCGCAGATTTCGGAGGTGACAACTCTGCAGTGTCTGCGAGTGACCCTGTGGTTAAAATCGCTTCAGACAAAGTGATCCAAGGATGCAACTGGCTTTATTTAGACCTAACAGAAAGCTTTTCGCTACCTGTTGGCTTTTCAGGCATCTCCTCTTCCCATTCCAGTACCTGTGATTGGTTTTTACTGTTATGCTGCTTCTGGACATGAGCAAGAGCAGGTACCAGCTTTGGTAGGAGCACAAATGCACAGTTAGAGAGTCCTTTCACAAAAGACTTCAACTAGACAAAAGAAATGCAGGTTCAGAGCAGAAAAAGTTTGTTTTTCCCCATTTTATACAGGAAAATGGAGGCAAAGAGACCTGCTCCCAGTCATGGTAGTCTGGGAGAAGGCAGAGAATTGAAGGAAGATTGCTGAGCCTGTGAGCCCATGGTGGTTCTTTTCCCAACGGGGCGTTGAGATGTGGAGATCTTGCAGCGGTTGTGTTGGGGGAAAACCAGTAACAAATACTGCTGTCTTTTTGTATCCTCAAATTGCAAATCCCCAGCTTTTAGAAAAAGGCTTTAAAAATGAAACCGTGGGGTGTAAAGGAGCGGAGGTGTCAGCTAAAGGGGAGTTCCTGGCGGGGAATCTTTAATTTCTCAGTGGAGCGAGGAGCGGGAGCAGAGGGAGCTTTGCTGCCCTCGCCTTCAGAATGAAGCACACCAGGACATGCCCAAAACCCGGCGGGAGGGAAGCTGAGCTGTTCTGGTTGTGATGCGCGGGCAAAGCGATGCCCGCCAGAGGTGGAAATGGATCTCCTGCACTGCCTGAGGACACAACACAGGGGAATGAGCACTCTTAGGCTCTGTGTATGGAAATGCAAGATTGGGTTTCTGGAGGGTTTTCTGTCAGGGCAGCCCTGCTGTCGTTTAATCCCTCCACAAACTGTCTCAGCGTTCCACGGTGGATGTTTGCCTGGATTTGTGAACTTTCTTGACCAAAAATGAATTTAATCCTCTGGTTTTGAAAACCAGCGATAGGTAGGTTCTGACTTGCCATACTGTGATTTCTAATTTAAATAGTGGAAAAATAGGACGCTGGTTTAGTTTTGCCATTCAGAATGGGTCTTTTTAGGATGACAGTTAAATTTTGTACCTTAAACACGGTGCGGCATCTGGCTGTGCATAAGGCTGCATCCACAGGGAGCCAAAAATGTGCAGAATTGCCTTTTTGCTTCTCAGTCCGCAAGATGTGAGTGATAATTGAATTTAACTGTCATTGGGTCGACAAGAGGGCGGAACTGGACTGAGGAATTGAGGAGGACGGTTTAAAGCAGAAGGTTTGCAACGTTTCCCTGCTTATTCTCAATTAAACGGTTCATTGCTGAGCAGGAAGGGTAACTCACAGAACAGGAGTGCTCCTCCAGGACAGACCATTTTTGTTGTGCCAGTGTCTGTCCTTACCCGCAGCAGATTTAGGAAGAATATGAGGACAGGGAGAGCTCTGTAGCTCTTAGGAAACAGCCCCCCCCCAGGATCTATTTTAGGACCTTGAATTACCTGTGACTTATTTAAATCTTCAAACCTGCTGCAACGTGTTTCGCATTGTTTGTGCACTGCACATCAACAGCCTCAAAACGGGTCCCAGCATCGTCTTCAGCTGCAGCTACCTCTGCCGTTGTCCCAGCTGGCGTTTCTGCTTGCCGAAGAGGAGATGTGAGATGGCTCTGCGGATGGATGTGAAGTGGATCCTGTCACGCATGTTTCATAGCTTTAGGAGCTCTGATCTTGAAGGGTTCAAAGATCCTGCAATGATGGTCCAGGGAGGTGTTTGCCTTTTCCTAAGATAGAAACAAATCCATAAGGGTGTGACACCTTCCTGATGCTAAGGCAGGTGAAGGCAGTGGAGCAGTGTTGGTGCAAATCATTCCTCAGAAGGAGTCTAAACCTGTACATTAGTCACATATCAATAGAGAGAAAACACGTATTTCTTTTGTGTATGATGCAGATCTGCACGTTAAATTGAAGTGAGCTGAGCACTGGTCTTCGTTTCACCTTTTACTTCTGAATGTCTGACTGAGCACACTCACATCTCGATAGAGAAATTCTGTGAAACCCGTGCTGTGAATTGGTGTCCTGGCTTTGCTGCAAGTGAGTTTCTTGCTCAAATGTTGCTGAAGTATAGCATAGAAACATAACCTGCTCTTTCTTTTCTTCAGGATAGACTGTTTGTCAGTGAAGAAACCGTTGACGAATTTCTAGACTCTGCTTTGTGCCCTCCCTTTTGCTCCCAGTCAGCACTGGAAAATCAGCCGTTAATTGAAGTGCTCAATGTTACTGAGGACCTAATTCAGATCAGGTTGGAGGTAAGGCTCTCTCTAGCACCAGGATGTGTTGCTGGCTCATTTCTGTACCTCAGCAAGATCGCCTCAAATCTGACCAAAACACCTCTGTTCCTACTTTGTCCTGATGCAGCAGGGAAGGCCGAGGCTTAGGATGTATTTGCGAGCATAAATGTCAGGTTTTAGAAACATAGGTTCACGTTTGTGCCATTTATTGTGACCAAGGGATTAAAACCTCTCCTGTATTTCATTGGGAAGACGGAGAAGTGCGATACAGTCATTAAAGACAGTGCTTTCTCCTTGCGGGAATGCGGGATGGCACACACACTAAATCTCTCTCTCTGCTATTAAAATTAAGAAAATGCCTACGTATCCTGCGTTCAGAGGGACCCCTGGGCTTTCTTGGTGGACACTGTATCAGAAATGCATTTAAACCTTTTCTTAAAGAAAAGATAATGTGCAGGGACAATCAGGTTACTTCTGTGCCATAAACTGGAGCCTGCAGATAAGTTAATGAGTAGACAGCTTCTAGGAAAGTGAGTTCAGCTGAAACACGCGACCTCTGGAACTGCGCTGGAGTTTACCTCAAGATAGGAGCTCCAACGTGACTCGAGAGGCTTCACTTCTGTAGCTAGTGTGGATTGGACATGAAAATGTCAAATTCAGGTTGTTGGAGAGCAAACCTGGATGTTTTGGTACCTGAAAGGGAAGCTGAGATACCTTTAATTGCTCACGTGTCCTTGTAGGATCACTAACTGGTGTTTCTTCCGTTTCTTGCTGGAGTGAGCAGTGGCTTTGGGGTCAAGAGAGAGCTGAGCACATGAGGGAGCGATTCAGTCTTTGAATCCATGACTCCAGTGGCTCCTGGACAGATGCTCACCCGATCCTGGCTGCCCACTGCTGGGAACATGGGAGTTCCTGGCTGTTTTTTGCTAAGGCAGCCGATAGCTGATGGTGAAATTGGGAAACTGCTGTTTAGACAGCAGCGAGTCTCGCAGTTTGTGCTCCCCTGAGGCAAACCGCAGCAATTCCTGGATGAACTCACTCAGGCCGACTGAGAAAGACAGCTCATTTACAGTCCCAACTTCCACGTACGACAGGATGGTGATTTCCCTAATTGCAAGGTTAAAACACACTTTGGGCAACGAGAGCGTAGATCCCATGGCTGATTTTGTTCCGAGAACAAGGGCCTGGGTGTGGCAAGTCCCTGTTTTTCCACGCTGTTCATTGCGAGAGGCTGTGGGCAGTTGGCAGCGGCTCAGCAGTGTTTCCTATTGTGGAGGAAACCCTCAGGAGGCAACAACCTCCCCACACGTGGTACAGAATCGGGAAACTTCAGCACTGCCCTGACCTGGCTTTCTGAAGCAGGTGTTGGAGAAATGAGTGTCTTGGCCTCTCTTTACAGCAGTTTTGTGTGCCCAGTCCTGTTCAGCTATAAACCAATTAATTTCTTTTCTTGACAGCCACAGGAAGGAGGCCGTTCTGAACACGATGGAAAAGAGCAAACGCTTTGCAGCTCAGGAGGAGATCGCGCTGAGAAGACAAACGGAGAAGACTGCCCCCAGACAAAGGCAGAAACAAACTGTGCCACCCTTGCCACAGCGGAGGGACAGTGTGCTACAGGAACCAACCCATCCTCCACATCTTCTGCAGCAGCTGAAACAATAGGAAACGCAGGTGGTTGTGGTTCACACCGCTGTTTGCAGCCTGAACCTCCTGACAGCGGTGCAACGACTCCAGGCAAAGCCAGGAGAAAGGAACCACATTTAGATAGCGCTGGTGAAATGGCCGTGGCCACAGGCTCTGAACCCCCAGCGGGCCTTGACCCGGGGGGGCAGGCGAGCGCAGGAGTGGACGCAGTGGCTGCACCCACACAGGGGAACCAGCACAGCGGGTACAGCAGCAGTGCCCCCCCACTGCTGCGAGAAGTGGACGCGCAGGACGGCAGCGTGCGGATCCTCGGGGATCACGTAACGCGCTGCCCGGTCGCCTTTCAGAGTCCTTTGCTGTATGAATTGGATTAATTTTAATGATTTTAGGATTTCCTGCTGTTGTTCAGTGCTTCCACATGTTGGTTTATGACTTCAGGGCTAAGAGTAGAAAACGGGTTCCTACCAAAACTGTTTTGTTTACACGTCACCATAGAATACGTGCATTGTTAATGATTTTTGAAGTTAATAGGCCTGAGTTTTCAATGGGCTAAAATAGTTTTACTTACAAGAAAGATGCAGTTCAAGGTGAATCTGCAAATGCATCTTTTTTTTTGTTTACATAACTTGCTCAGTCTCTTGCTATGTTACAAGGAGTTTTTGTGTACATCCTCCTTCTGATGGCTCCCTCGGGAACTGCTGTGTTTAGTCCACCTAGAAATAAGCAGTATTCCTCTTTTTTCAAGCCTTTCATTTTGTGATAAGACTTGCACTGATTTTTAGCAATCAAATGAAATTTCTAATTACATGGAGAAGTTCTAATTAGTCTCCCAGAAATCAGCACCATTTGTACCCTCTATTCCATCCTAGTACATTGCTTTAGAGCACAGCAGCAAAATATACCCCGGTCTGTCAACCAAAATGATTCAATTGCACAATAAAAACATCCCGCTGCCGATTATTTACAGTTTGTAAAGTGGATTCGCTTTATTCAGATTGGATTTACTTCTCAAACCCAGTTCCCCACGAGCTGCAGCACGCTGTTTGCTGGTTCATCTCTGAAGTGCGATAACCAAGAGAACATTTCTCACAACAATAAACTTGCAGTTCCCTTTCTCGCTGCTTCTGAAACAACTTCTGTTTGCTTTTGAGCTGTACATGACATGGCTGGGCTTCAGAAGAAAGTTAAATTTGGCTGCTTTCACAGCTGCTTTGGAATTTCTCTTACATTTCTACATGAAATGTGAGTGCTTGCAGCATAAGCTTTACTTTTGTACGCTCAGCAGAAGCCACGGCTGCCCAAAGTATCAGACCAACCCTTGGCTGTCGCAGTTGAAGGCAGGCGAGGGCTTTGCTGGGCCCAGTTTCTCCCCAGCAGCTCTGTCACAGGCAGCAAAGGGCTCAGGCACAGGCGCAGGTTTTTCAGCATTGGCCCTGACCTTGCAAGCAAGAACTAAAGCTGGTACAAAATCATAGCAGTGAAGTTACTCCTGGGGGAAAAAAAAGCATCTTACCATGGTAAAAATAGACCTCTGCGTACTACTTGGGGTACATCATGCACCTTGGTCGTCTTTCAAATGACCATTTAACCAATGTGGTCACAACCCATAAAGCAGGTGACAAACAGTGGTAAAAGGAAAGCCTTGCTACATGCCCTTGTGTTCAAAGGAGCTGTTGTAGCCGGAGTCCTAAGAGCACCAACCCAGTTTTCTCTAATTAAAAAAACCACTTTTTTTTTTCTCCCCTCCAAGTATCTTGGTGTAAAATCTCCCTCTAAATATAGCACGTCTGTCACCTTAGCGTAGCGTTTTCTTTTGCCAACATCCCCCTCTCTTCTACAAAAGCCGTGCCACTGCTCCCTGTTGTGCTCCAAAAGTGGCCGCTGCAGCAGCCACACCATGAGAAGGTGTTGGAGGGTAAGGAACGGCTCGGCTCTGCTCGCTCTCAGCTCCAGTTCAGGCCATTTCCATCACACAGCAGGATTTTTAACTGGTCACTTTACACAGCTGAATAATTTGAAAGCAAACTTCTTTTGATCCAGACAAAAGAGGTGCCGTGCCACGCATATGTTACTCTATTCTGCCTCAATTAGTGAGGATCATTAAAGACATAATCAAGTTAAACGCACACAAGTAGAAGGGGCAATGATGTGTGCTCAGCCCCCTGGACACCTCCATCCCAACTTTCTGTCCAGCAATGCAAGATGACATCATCTTTTTGTGAGAATCAGGAACTTCTCTGGTATTACAAAACAAGTGAATTTTATTTTGGCAGAACTAAAAAAATCGTATATTTCTCTACATTGTAGTAAAAACAATGACTTTTTTTCTTCCTTCATATATTCATCAACACATCGCAACCAAACCAGGACGCAGGTATCAGGCGGGATGCACCGGTACCGGCAGTGGTGTCACCGGCCACACCGCTCTGCCCTGATGGGGGAAAACCCCCACACCAGAGCACAATAAGCACCAGAAAAGATGCACTTAAATCCAAGTTTTCTCCTCTTCCTCCTCCCAGTAAACACACTTTGTCACAATAAGCGACAAAAAGCCGTCACTTTTCGTGTAGGAGCTGTGACACTGCTCTGAGCGACCCGGCAACAGCTAGTAAGTAACCTGTTTCCAGAAGGTGGTTGCTGAATATGAAAGATTACTATTTGGGGACACCTTTTACAAGAATGTTTATTCATATTAAAGCAGAAACCAACTCATAAATGCTTTTTATACACGTGTGCGCCCCGTAAAGGCAGTATGGAACAACTCAAAAAGGCTGCGAGAATGATCCTCACTGAAGTCTGCGGTAACTTTTACAGAGTTCGTGGTCCCTAATATCTCCCCACCCTCCATTTTTCACATGAGGGGAAAGGGGTGCCATGGAGTACCTTTTACTGACACTCATAGTCTCGGGAAACAGGTACTGTTGGTTGCTGTTCAAGAGAGAGTCGATTTTGGCACTCTGGGTGGACGGTCTGCAGGATTTCTTGTGGTGCATGCCACAGTCCCCAGTATGAAAAATCCTGGGGATTTCGGGAACCAGCACTTTCCAGAACTTTGGAAGACAAGAGACAGTCAGGTGCTGCAGAGTCCAGTCCCAGTTGTAGTCATCATAGGTGCAGAAGGCGTCCGTGCACTCAATGAGCTTCTGGTAGGTGTCTCTGCCGAAGGCCATGCCCATGTTGTGCTCAGTGGACTTCCACGTCTTCATCTCCACCTTGTCGGCACGGCCGGCGAAGCCACCACGGACGGGGCTGTAGGTGCCCAGGGAGACGATTTGGCACTCGGGGCACTCCTGCTCACGCAGGGCCCAGAGCTTCTTGAGGACGTGGTAGAAGTCGGGTGCCAGGTAATGGTCCTCCTCCAGGAAAAGGACGGGCCCAGCGTGTTCCTGCAGTGCCCGCACCCGCTCCCAGACGAAATGCAGCTTCCACCACCAGTGGTGCTTGGTCTGGGAGAAGCGAGCTTCGCGGTAGTGCCCGAAGGAGTCGGGGTACTCGGCGTTGATGCAGCCCAGGCGCAGGGCCGCCGCCTTGCCCACGTCGCGGGGACAGTCGCGGGGGTCGTGACCGGGGAACTCGCGAGGGTAGAGCTGGATGCTGAAGGGGAAGAAGACCTGGAGGACGGGGCAGAAGTCCA
>NW_010203070.1:0-1854 GCF_000695765.1 Mesitornis unicolor
GGAAACAACATGACCGACAAAAGACTTCGATCATTGTAAGTCACAGGGGAAGAACAAGAGGAAGACAGAATAGAAAATAAATTTTCCACTGGAGGGGTTTAAGACAGTGTCTCTGCATACAGAAATCTAAAAAACTTCCACAGCAGGTACCAGCGCAGTGACTGAAGCTCAAAATCTCCCACAGCACAGTCATGGTCTGGCATTTCCTATAAAGAAACAGCAGATACAAGATTTTAAAAAGCCCCGTTTTGTGATGACAGAATGGTGGTAAGGTATTGACACAACTGAGAACTGAGGAGTAAAATTAAAGGAAGCGTGACTAAACAGAACGTTATGACACTAGCGGGTAATTTTCTGTAACAGAGTTCCAGTAAGATGAATTTGCAAGAGACTCATTCATATCTTTTGTAAAACTGTTTCAAAATTCCTGTCATATGTGATGACATTTATCTTATATAACAATACTGTCAAATTTCAAACACCTAGCTGTAGTGTCAGCTATAGTAGCCAGTATAGCAACTACCATAACACCATTTAACTTTGCATAATTGTTGACATAGAAACATTTGCTGTTTCAGCAGTTGCACAAAAAAAAAAAAAGAAAAAAACCAAACCAGGTATAAAACTCCTTTTAAAAGTTTAAAATGGTTATCAGATCACTGATGTGTCATTTTAAGGAAGCTGGTGACGTGGAGAAGGCAAGGCTACAGGTTCAGCTTTCCAGATACTATACCTGGAGAGTGATGGGGTGTGGGATTTAGAGTTTTATTGGACGTAGGGAACCGTTTCCTGTCGTGTAAGGAACTGAGCTCTGTATATGTACATCTGTGTGGCTTTAATTGCAACTGCTTGAAGACTGACTTTCACAGAGCAAGTTGAGGATGCTCCCAGGTTGGGAACTTCAAGCAGGACCCCCCAGATGAAGGTGCATTGCATCTGTTGTAACAAATGCATGGCTCTCTACCCTACACTCTCCCGCACTCATTAATCCAATGCTCCTCCTTAACCACACAGCCTGCAGCCTTCCCTTCCTGGTGCCACTCCCCTCCCAGCCACGGATCTGCCCTTTGCCCCTCTACCCTTTAGCCTCGTTGCAATCTGGCAATATAAGTAGCACTTTCCTTCCCCCCCAGACCCCAAGGCAAGCAGTTTCAGGCTCTCCCTGTCTACTTGGCAAACTTCATGTTGCAATGAGGAGTAAGGGATGAGAAGGATAAAAAAAACAGGCTACAATGCTTGTAGTAGCAAAAAAAGAAGTGTAGCTGCCCTGAGCTGCCAGGCTCTTTCTACTTGCTTTTTCTCTTCCAGCGTAGTAGCAGCTCTCCCAGTTCTCCATTCCCAGCAATTCCTTTCTTTTTCAGAGACAGATAAGAGGGAACTTTCCCCACCTACTTGGCTGCAGTGATGGATAGTGTTTTCCCCGAAGGACATGAAGAACATAACTAAAGGTTTATTCTTAGGACTGAAATTCTTGAGAAACAGTGCATTATCATCAGCATCCACAGACTGGCTTGAACCTGGGCCAAAGTAGCTTTTCAGAGGCAGAGAGAGCAAGCAAGCAGTGGTGCTTAAGTCCTACCCAAGCTAAATGCAGGCTTTGGCTTTGGTTCGCAGGCTGTGGCACATCATAGCGGGACTGATTCTTATTCTAGCCCTTTCACCTGCTGTAGCAAGCTTCCAAGATTACAACCTTGACCTAAAAACCAGTAGGATTGATAAACGGAAGTGCTCTTGTCTTTGGAAAGTGGGGAGGGAAGAAAGCTGCTTCAGATTAAGATGACCTCATCCAAGGGAAACTGCTCTCTTAAGGAGACCTATCTAATCTAAGGTACTTAATGCCTTCTTTGCCTCAGT
>NW_010203071.1:0-1100 GCF_000695765.1 Mesitornis unicolor
TGGACCAGGAGTCCCAGCGGGGGTAATCGCCCTTCTCCAGCACAAACTGCTCCCCGGCGTAGGCTTGCCGCTCAAAACCCAGCCACCTGCGGGACCGAGGGGTCAGGGGTGGCACAGGGGAGCACCCCAGCACCACGGGGACGCTCTCCATATCCCCCCTTCCCCAGGGCTCGTCTGTCCTCCGCACCCCAAACTTACGGGCCCGACTCCACCTGGATGGAGCCCACCTTCTCCAGGTCTTTCTCGGCGATGTTGGGCAGCTCCTCCGTCAGCTCGCACCTCTTCCCCTGGAAGTTCTCCAGCTCGTAGATGGTGATCTGAAGCGGGGAGAGACAGCGTCACTGCACGACCCCTCCTCGACAGAGCAAAGCGCTCGACCACGGCCCCTCCAGCCCTGCTCCTCTCCCATGGCAGAGCCGGACCCCGCTGTGTGCCCCGGCCCCGCAGACGGCTCTCGGTATGGGCCACAAGGTTGGTCAGTAAAAAAAGGCTACAAAAAAGTAAAAAAAGTAAAAGTTTTACTGCTCAGTAAAACACAGAGCAATGTTTCATCCGTGATGGGCTGAAAACAGCGTGGAAAACGCAGAGGGTTTGTGCTAACAGAGCTGCGGGGTCCTGTCCCCAGCCTGGTTGTGGCCCATCCTTTCCTCCTCCTCTCTCCAGATCTGTTCCTTCCCCTGGCCTGGCCCGAAACAAGCTCATTTTGGGGGGGTTTTGCCTAAACCCTGCCAGGTGGAGATGGAATCACATCCCGGGGACTTTTGGAGCTGAGCTGTGGGATGGGTTCGAGCCAGGGCCAGAGGCCAGAGCGCAGCAGGGAGCAGGGCCCAGCGTGGCCAGCAGGATCTGGGTGTCAGCACGGCCACCAAAGGGGCCCCAGCTGAGCCCCCTAAGCCCAGGACAGGGGCAGAGCAACCTGCAAACACCATGGGACAGGGGTAGTCATGAGATGGAGGTGACATTGGTGTCCTCAGGACCTCCTTCCCACCCCACAGCAATCAGCAGCCCAAGCTCCCAGCCCCTCTTTACCCCATGGGCAGGACCTGCGCCCCCCTCCAGCCTTTGCCTGGCTCCCTGAGCTGCAGGAGGGGCTGCAGCCG
>NW_010203071.1:1206-11679 GCF_000695765.1 Mesitornis unicolor
GCGTTACCCCCCCCCAACCCACAAGCGTGAGAATTAAACCCTCAAAAAAACAAACCCGCTGGAGGAATTCGACTGCTCCAACCTGCAGCCGATCCCCACCGGGACGGGATGCTTTATCTCCCAGATTAAAACACCGCACAGCTGCGCGCCGGGCAAACGCATCTGGGAGCCGCAGCCGCAGCGTCTCCTCCTGCCAGGCAGCAGGAGCAGCGATGCTAACGCGATGCTGTCTTAGCAGAGACAGAGGCCGCTCGCTGCCCTGGCACAACCGGCAGCGCTCTGGCACCGGTACCGACGCCGGTCCCAACACCCAGCCACGCACGGTGACCTGCGGCGTCACCCGAGGCCCGTCTGTAACCGGTCGCCCCCAGTGTACCTTGTAGTTGCCGCCTCGCTCGCCAGCACCCTCCCCAGTCGCCATCTGCTCGGGGGGACTTTGTTGCTCAGTCATTGTGCCTGGAAAACCCAAATTGTCGGACATTAAACACAACATCGCTTTCAGGTGAGGAATCAGGCTTTAAACTACAAAGTGCTTAATAAGTTATAAAAGATGAAGCAGAAGTGAACACGTTTGCCCCTGACCGCAGCTGCTGTAAACTCACAGGGATGCCCAGACAGGGAGGAAGCAGCCATCCCCATCCTCCTCTCCCTCCTGCACCCCGGCCCTGTGTCCTCACCCCGGTATCAGAGCACCCTCGACCGAGCCACGGCACCTTCCAGGTGACCTGGGGTCCCTCTCTGACCCCCTGCTCACCACACATCTAAAAATCCATCCCATGTCTCCAGCAGGAACTTGCCAGCTCCCATCTGCCACCGCCTTTCCCCACCACCGTGGAGGCCCAGGGCTCTCCCCAGCAGCCCCAGGGGCCTCAGTGGCCACGTTGGGTGGTGGGAGGGCAGCGAGAGACCCCCTTTGCTCTCCAGAAACATCTCGCAAAGGCTCATTCCCACTCAGAGAGGAGAGCCCCAGCCCATCGCGCCTCCCCCTGCCACGGCTTGGCGAGAGGATAACGGGAGACGAAGCAAAGAAAACGAGTTTGGCCGGCGGCCTAAACCAAATCCCCGCGGCACCGCTCCTCGCCGAGCGCCGTCAAAACATTCGCCATGGCGAGACCTCGACTCAGACACGCTCATTCCTTTACAAAAACCCCGTCCAGGCCAAGCCGCGCCGCCGCTACCTCTCCCGGCGCGGTCCCGCTCTGCGGCCGGCGCGGGCGGCCCCGCTATTTATGCTGAACGGAGCAGCCAATTTTTGGGGCGCTGATACAGCAGCTGCGTCCACTGAATTCCAGCCATGGGATCTCCTCTCAATAGCGCGGGCTCGCAGCGCGCCATGGAAACGTCATTCAGATTTCTCCCGGCCGTCCCGCGAAAAAAATGCGATTAGTGTCGAAATTCGCGTCAGCACGTTCAGGCCGCTTCTTGCCAGGGTCTCTGGAAAACTCTCCCATCAGCAGTTACTGCCGGGGCTGGGCCTGCAAACCGGGCCTGGCACAAAGCGAGAGAAAAAACCCACGTTAAATATTGACAGCGCGTTTGGGCTCGAACCCGAGATGGGACACGGGGCCGGTGTCGCTGCAAGGACCTGGAGGTGGGCTGGTACCACGGCGAGAGGGAGACTGGAGCTCAGAATTTGGGTTTGACCCCCCTTGAAAACATTACCTCCTCCCAAGCCCCTTTTCCCTCTGTGCACTCCGGTTCGTGGCCCTCCAGGGGCTTTCGGGAGCCGAGCGCTGGGTTCGTCCATCCCTGGTGTCACCGGCCAAGGGATGGTTTGGACCCACAAAGGCCCCAGCGTGGGCAGAGGTTCAACAGAGCCCGTTTTCATCGTTTCTTTGAATAAGGAACTGCTTTGCTGTGAAATACAAAGTCACTTCTGCGCAGAAAGAGGAACCGAAGGAGGGCGCAGACCGGATTAATTTGTCGGTTTTACCGAGCACAACCGCGTCTGTTTCCACCAGATCAGAAATACAGATTGCTCGTAGCAGTCCCCTCCTTTCCTCCTCCCCGTTGCACTGAGCTCTGCAGCGGCTGCAGTGCCCATGAATCTTCTTTTCCCAAAACGCAGCCTGCTCGTTGATAGGGCAATAGCAGAACCACGACAGAAGGGGCAGTAGATCTCCCTGATTTGTCTCCCTAACAGAACCCAATTTCCCTTTGCCGTCAGCCTCTTAAATCCCTTTGAGAAATGCTTGCAATATAGGCCGACAAAACAGGCTGTTCTTCTTCATAGCTGGTACATCTAAATTTGAATCCTAATTGTACAGTTCAACAAACAGCCGCCTGGATCTTTATTGCTTAGGAAACTACGCAGTGCAAAATACTTTTCTACTGTAAAATATATTTATTATGTGACCAATATTTAGGTATTGTACGTGGAATGATATAAAACTTTTACCTGCGCAATGGCTGCTTTAAAAACCTGGTATCGGGTCCCCTCGTGGGGGCTGCGCCGTGGGCTCACACGCGTCCTTCAGGGAGGTGACAGCGATCCCTGACCAACGGCATCTTCACGTGAGCACAGCTGCGGCCACAGCACCAGGCCTCTTCTGGAGAGTTTGCTCTGTTCAAGGACGCTGGGTTGGCACCAGCAGCAACGGTGCCAAAATGGTGCTGAAATCGCAGCTCCTGCGGGCGCTGCTGAGCCCCCTGCCCCATCTCCCACCGCATGAGCACCCCCAGTGGCGTGGGTTTACGGCTCCAAACCAGGCACCTGCAGCGAGGGCTCCCCAAACCCCCTCCACCCCATCCCTCACCCCGAGTACCACACTCCCAAACACCTCCCAAATTCCCACCTCCCAAATCACCGCGTTATTTGCGGCTCTTCACAAAGCAGGCGCAGCCCGGCCGGTGCTGACACCACCGCTCCCCTCCGTGCTTCGCTCTGCCCGCACCGGTACCGCACCGCATCCATAAATCCAACACTCGGTGCGTTGAAATAAAGGTTTGCAAACACGTCAGAAGGGAAAGCAAGCTTTTGTGCGAGGATAAAGGTGTGGGGGGTCAATTCCTACGGGGCCACTTTGTTGCTGACACCGAGGAGCTGAGATGCTGCCCATTTCGCTGCAGAAAGTAACGCCAAAGCAGCCAAATTACAAGCAGGCACTCGAAAGGACTCAAACTGAAGCTTCTGCATCTTTAAAAAGGTGAATTTGCGAACAGAAAAATCAAATAGTTGGTAATTCATGACAAAGCACGCCTGGAGAAAGAGCTGGAGCCAAGGGCTCGCTCCCATCTCACGTTAACAGCAACCCCCCTCTCCAAACAGACTCAAACAAGCATTATTTGGCATTAAAATAGAATTGTAAAAAGTGTATTCCAGTATGGTCTACCTTTTTAAGAAGTAATAACATCTTTATAGATCTTTTATTACATAGTGATAACCTGAAGAGCAGGAAGGAGATCTTTAATGCACGTACAACATCAGGAAATGGTAGAGCAGAAAAAAAACACTTTCCCATTCAACAACATTCTAAAGATGGTTTTTAATCAGACATTGAAGCATTAAACATCTCTCAGTAGTAGGTTAAACTACCCAGTACAGTGACTTTCAGTGCATTGTCCGAGCAGACGTGGAAATGCATATACACATTCAAAGGGCTCTGTGGAAACCCCGCGCGAATCCCCTCGGTTTCCTCCAACACCGAGCAAACGCCGCGGGGCCTGAATTTCTGGGGTGTGCTGATCAGAGCAGGGAGCAGGAAATGCTCCAGCTCTGGGTAACGCCACGCTGCCATTCAGAAACGGGTTCAAAATCCAAGTGTTCTCATGAGCAGGGGGATTTACCTCATTTCTAGACACTGCCTAAGCTTTATCCGAGCGATGGGGAGGAAACCATCCCGGGTTATTCACTCGCATCTCCACCGGGGCTGCGTCGCTCGTGGTGCACGACGACGGCACACCTGGAGTGCTGCCACCAAAAATACCCCAAAAGAGACACAGGCAAAGCTTACGTTAAAGATTCGCCTTTTCCACCATCATCTAAAGGAAAGGGAAGAAGGAAACATGTGCAACATTTTAAAGTGAGCTCCGAGGAGCTCCAACAGTGGTCGACTGCGCTCGGTGGAGCCCATCTCCCATCGCCCCGGGGTTAACCCACCCCGAACGCTTGGCAGGGACCTCAGGTGGTTGTTCCTTAACTGGGAGCAAAGGGGCCCTAAAACCTCAACGGTGTCAACAGCTCTGCTGTGAACTAGGGCAAAGCAGCAAGGAAAGACTTTGTGCACAATAAAAGGTATTGGTTTCATCTCCGTTACGCGCGGGGAGCTGCCATCCAACTCGATCTGGGAGAGCTGCGCATATGGGACTTGTCTCCTGCCATTCTGCCGCTACTTCCCATGAGCAGATTGGGACTGAAAACCACCTCATCTGCGACTCCTCCGTCAGGAGAATTGGCACACGGTTTTGGCAGCTCCGAGCCCGATAGACAGCAGAGCAGGCGCGCCGCTCGGGTTAGCAGATGCACCGTGGTGGCAACCCCAAGCTTTCCGAAACGCCCGTCGTTGAAAATAAAATAAAAGAGGAAAATGAGTTCAAGTGCTGGTGCGTTATCTTTAATATCTGGAGAAGCCCAGCAGCGGGACACGGGGAGTGCAACGAGAGGAGCAGCCCCAGGGTCCCTCGCTGTCCCACGGGGCAGGGCACAGCTCCCGTCTCGCGTCCTCCTCCCACGCCGCTGCTTTCAGAGCGGAGAGGAACACTGACCCGGCACAACGACCTCCCTCGTCGGGCTACGTTTGTACGGGTTTACAGAAAAGAGCACTTATTTGGGGAGAGAATAAAATACGTCTTAAATGGACACCCGGGTTGATTTCAGAATCTGTATTCAAAGATCCGGAGATACTGGAGATATTAGTGATACTCATCACACCCGTGTTACGCGTGAGATACCTACACCGCTATTGTAGCATCTGTCTTAGCAAAGGAAAAAAGGGGAAATCGTCTGAGAAACTGAAGATCACGTTTAGGTTATCCCACAAAATCAGCATAAAAATAAAAACTTAAACCTGGTATTTACAGATTAACGAATAAAAACATGAAGTGGGACTATCCAAACTGCTATTAAAGTGACATTCAACAATGAACTGGAACCCTGATATGAGTGTAACATCCTCCCTCTTCCCTTCCTTTTTTTTTTGTTATAAAAACAGTATTTACAATTTTCTAACGTTTTTTAAGAGAACTGGTTGACATTATTGCTTGATCCTTTTCAGGAAAGACATCCCAATGAAGCAGTTAATTCCACATGCTGACAAAACACAGAAGATACCATTTTCAAGAGTGACAAAAGGTAACGTTTCTGTTCATCTAAAAATTATACCCATCTGCCAGGTCAGCAGATCAACATGTAAATATACGCCAATCAAAAATACGTTTTACAAAAAAATAATCAAGTTTCCTTTTTCGATATGGCAGTAAACAGGATTTGTTCTTTCACTCTCACCTTCCACAAACTTCATTCTAAACAGGAGCTATGGTTTTTTTCCACCAAAAAAAAAAAGATAAATTTGATTTAAATTGTTATTTTCATAAACAAACACAAAGCCCAGCCTTACACCTGACACGTCTACCCGAAGTCGTAATTCCGAGTTGCTGAACACCCGGGCAGAAACGCAGTCTCTGTTCACCAGCGAGGGCTCTCCCCTGGCGCACAGCGCTCCTACATCAAATATCAGGGGGTTCTCCTGACGTTCTGACGTGCTCCCTCTTGCAGGCAGATCTCGAGCGACCGTCCTCCCGTTTCCAGAAAGATCCAGCTTTGTATTTGACTATGAACATTAAGCAGCTTTCTCCACAAAACAGGAAGGCACCATGCACATAGCAGTTGAGGCAGGAAGCAAACAGCAGCAACATGACATGTGAAGTTTAGGTTCGGATGAGTTAAGGCTTCTGTTAAACTTCTTTATCTTCTTCTCGTTAAAACCACTGTCTGGAAAGGAAAAACAAAGAGAAACAACTGCATTAATGGTTTGACACAGCCAAGCACGCTCAGTCTTGTCCATGGAAGCGCTGTGAAATCCCAGCACAAACCATCCCAGGGCTGTTGAAGTAAAATCATCCGCAAATGAAAACTTCGCATCTACCAAAAGCGCTCTGCCTCGGCACAGAATTACTTCACGTTCCTGGGTGCACACGTCAAGGTAAGTCCACTTCCAGGTTTATACAGAGTTGATACCCTGAAACGCTTGTCCGTGTGTGTTTTTAGCCCCTCTTTACGCCACAAGGTACCTTTTCAAACCTGATTCTCATAATGGCTCTGTCTCTTCTTTGATTTCAGCTCCTTCAGCCACTGAGGAGACTTCTCTTCCGTCCTAAAACATTAAAAAAAAATACTCTTTATTCTTTCATTCTGAAAATTCATTACGGAAAAAAAGAAATACACAATTTCTCCTACATCTTTGGAAAGCCCACTTGCATTCTTTTGTTTCCCCAGCATCTTTCTGCCCGGTGGAAGTCCCTCACCTCTCCTCCTTCTCTACGCTGGAGGGCAGCAGTCTGCCACCAGGAGCTCCGAGCTGCGGTTTTGGGGATCTGAATTGCTGAGCAGAGCCGATTTCCCCAGGACTCTCAGACTCGTGTCTTTTCCGCAGCTGGGCCTAAAAAAAATACAAAGAAAGAGAAGAGACCCTTTTTAAGGCAGCGTTCAGATTTTTTTTTTTGGAATGCAAAGCAAATAACTTGGATTTGTAGCAACAAAAAAATCCATGCCTGACGTCAGCGAGGGGACTCCTGATAAACTGATGTGGTTTTGAAAGCATGTTTGCTATTGCAAAGCTATTTCTGTTGCTCTGCTCCTAGAGCACCTGCAGGTCCCGACCCCCCTGACCCATCCGATGGGTTCTGCCTGTGCCCACCTTGAGGATGGAGTGGTCCATCCCCGGGAACACGGGAAGTCTGGGAGCGTGGGCGGACGACGACCTCGCACCGTGCTGCACCTTTTCTTCCTCATCAGAGTCTTCCCGTTGCATAGTTTTCTTCTCTTCTAATTAATTGTTTTAAAAAAAAAAAAAACAAGAGCAGAGGGGAAAATAGATGAGCCAGCGTGCTTTTCATCTACACCTTGTTCTAGACCCCTCCTTCCATTCAAAAACACATTAAGAGTAATATTAACACCCAGTTCAGTGCTTCAATAGAGAGCAAAGCAACAAGCACAAAGTACTCAGCGGCAGAAAGGTTTCTTGCTGACAGATGAGGGAGCAGAAGGCACTTTAATTTAATGAATTTTGCTGTTTCTGAACACCTCAGCTGACCACAGAAGGTGAGATTAATTTAGACTGGAAGAGACATCTAAAGTTATCACGTGCATTAATCCACGCATCCGCTTCCACGAGCAAGGGTTTCCTGTGCCCAATGCATTTCCTATTGCATCCCAAGGAACAGGCCAGGCCAGGGGATATGTTTAACAGACTGGATTTGAAGGAGTTGATATATCCTGAATTAGGCCCCTTCAGTCCCGTAGATGCTAGAAAGAAAGAATATTTACAAGCACCTACAGGATACGAACAATTACAGTTGCTCTTATCAGTTACACACAGGCTTAGATACAAAGAATGTGTTAGAAAATGCATCCAACCGTAGCCATTTCTGAACTCAGTATTTTCTGTGAACAAATCTCCCAAGTCAGCAGCCAGCACCTAAAGGAAATCGCATCAAACCTTTCCTTGGCCCAGGTTTTCTGTACGTCTGGCTGGCTGCTGCTGCTTCCCTCGCTCCAAAGGATCCAAGGAAAGGAGGAGAAGACGATTTAGAGGATTCCAGAGGAAGCTGCTGTGAAACCTTGATGCAGCTTCAGGTTCATTACACCATGCAGAAATCACAGCATATTACAGAATATGAGGAGTTGGAAGGGACCTGGAAAGCTCCCCCAGTGCAACCCCTGCCAGAGCAGGATCACCAGAGCAGTCACACAGGAACACGGCCAGGGCTTTGGGTGTCTCCACACAAGGAGACTCCACAACCTCTCTGGGCAGCCTGGGCCATGCTCCATAACCCTCACACTCACAAACTTTGGCCTCATCTTCAGCTTGAACCTCCTGTGCTCCAGCTTGGGACCATTGCCCCTTGTCCTGGCATTGGCCATCCCAGAGCAGAGCCTGGCTCCTTCCTCCTGACACTGCCCTTTCCCAATGGATCCCCAGGAATGAGGGCACCCCTCAGTCTCCTCCGCTCCAAGCTCAAGAGCCCCAGCTCCCTCAGCCGCTCCTCAGCAGGAGATGCTCCACTCCCTCCAGCATCTCTGTGGCCCTGCTGGACTCTTTCAAGCAGTTCCTGTCCTTGAGCTGAGGGCCCAGCACTGGACACAAGATTGCAGCTGTGGTGTGAGCAGGGCAGAGCAGAGGGGCAGGAGAACCTCTCTGCCCTACTAATTCCTGTCCTTACAACTAAGTTCATTACTATAGTATTTATTTATTATAGAAGTCATAATAATTATGGCTAATTATTTCAGGCAGTTGAGGGATACCTGTGGAATCTTTGAACATCCAGGCGTTATCTGGTTCTTCTGTCAAAGAAAATCTGTTTTCAAACTCCAACCCCCTGCTTCTCCTCAGAGAATGGGAAATAGGAGCCCGGCGGCGTCTCTTCTTGCTGAGCTGTACACGAGTTTTCAGCGCGCTGGAGTCCAGGACAGTGGTTTGCTATCAAAAGAAACACAACCTCTACTTTCAACCAGCCAGAAAATAAAAGTCATCTCCTCCACAATGATTTCCCAACGTATTTTAACGCATTAACCCATTTGGTTAATTAAACTACATATATTTGCCTGATTATTTTTCTTGTAGTTACTTAGAACTGTATTAAAGAGAATTCATTATAAGGATATGCTGCATTGTGGCTAACTGGGTGCAATGCTGGTTCTTTGATCTCTCTTGGCTGTGGAGGTCTGATCTGCATGAATTATTTGCATTAAATTAATATAAAAAATAACTGTAATAAATAGGATTTTGGTTCCTAGAGTGCTTGAAGAATTCAGGCCTTGCTAGCTAGAAACAGCTGAAGGCCAATAACAAGAATGGGATCTAAAATGAGCGACTACGCAAACTTCTCTTGCAAGAGAGCTGTAACCCACAGAAATTTCAAGCTGCTCAGCAGCAACAAGGAGACTGCAAGTGAAGCGTCACAGCATTCAGAAAATTTCTGTGATCAGTCATTGCAAACACGTCCGTCCCTGTGCATGGCAACGTTTACAGAGCAAAAGGAGCAGCTGCAATTTAGTTACGCAAAACAATTTGTTGTTAGAGATTTGCCTGTAATCAGCAAACATCAATGAGCCTCCTCTTTGGAAGGTGTGTTTTTATTTCTTTTCAAGACCCATTTCAGTTGGGAATCTTGCACCCACCAATGCATATACTTAAAATTGTGCCCCCACTCTCACTAAAGAAAGAGCAGTACTCCTAGATGCTACACTGAGAAACTACAGTTGTGTCAGTGCTTTCAAGGAACACTAAACCTCACCTAGCTGTGGATGGCCAGGAATTACTGTCCTGACTCTAGCTGCAAGGTTCTAAAGGATGAAAAAAATCCTTGAAAATGCAATTGTAAGCTATTACAGGAAAAGACCAATTGTAAACAACATTAGTGAACATCTTCATAGCCTTAAATCTACATGGCACAGCAGTCATTAGCTATTTGTGTTATTGAATTATGTTTCCAACGTTCATAGAGCCATTTAACTCTTCTGTTACAGCTCACAGAGGAGCAGAAAGAGAAACAGCAATGTTATTAAGCCACTGGCAGATACTATTGGAGACCAATAGTTTTTCAGGAAACTCAGAACCTAAGCACTGCAGGAACTACAAGAACTTTGTAGCTCCGATGTTAAACTTTTCAGGCAGGAATTCAGCTGGGAAAATTTGATGTGATGAAGAAAAGGCAGAGGAAGATTGAGTGCAAGGTTTCCAGAAGACACCGCTTTGCAGTGATTAAAGCGGGCAACAGTTTAGTTAACGCAGGAGAACTTGCGTGACCCGCGATGGTAACTTACATCAATGAAAGAGAAATCCGCCGCCTTTTCTCCAGGGTAGGTGTCTCCTGGAGGAGGCAAATCGGCCCCGTCGGTGGAGTCCATGTCGGTGCTGGATCGGTCCAAACTGGTGCTCCTTTGGTCTTTGGAGAAGTCATGGTGGTCAGCCAGGGAGGCAGGCTCTGTCTGCGAGGACAGCGACGATGGGTGGCTGCTGGGAGGCTGCTTTCTCGTCGAAATGGCATCGTTTTCTGAGGAAGGAGATTCGGGCACAAAGCTGCAAATGAAGAGAATGAAATCTATGAGACTTCAGGGTAAACAAATCCATGTGAGTGCAGTTTGGATCATGGGTACTCAGCAGATGACGAATGAAGGCAGAACTGAAACCATGACTGTGAGTGACACAGGCATCTTTGGGTACTTCTCTCAGAAGTATATTTATATTTCTTTTAATTTAATTCAAATTCATCTATTATTAATGTATTATTCTATATCTTATATATATATATATA
>NW_010203072.1:0-2857 GCF_000695765.1 Mesitornis unicolor
TTAGTGGCCAGCCTAGCCCTAAACCACGACATCTGGTGTGATTATTATTGTGCTAGCAACAAAATTATGCTAGTAATACCTACGTTGGTTCAATACCAGATTAATAGTAATCATTATTGCTCACAGACCTGAAGGCTTCTCATAAGTTTATGAGTAAATAAATAAAGTAATCAAGTAAGTGAGGGAGATGCTGGTGCTGTATGCTTCACTTCTTTTTCCCTCCATCTAGCAGTTTATATTGTCTGTATTGTCAAGACCTACTTAGATCAGACCTTGTCTACTGATTACTTATTTGTTTCAGATTTTTCATATACCACACATAAACATATTCTACGTGCACTCGTGGGTACATCCCATCAGGGCCTATGGACTTAAGTATGTCCTGTTGGCTTAAGTATTCCCCGACCTGACCTGATCCTCTGCCACTGAGGGTGCATCTTCCTTACTCCAAACTTTCCCCCTGGTCCCTGGCACCTGGGATTCCTGAAGGCTGGTCTTGCTAGTAAAGACTGAAGCAAAGGCAGCATTCAGTACCTCAGCCTTTTCCAAGCCCAGTGTCACCAGGTGTCTCATCTCATTCAGCAACAGGCCCACATTTTCTAGTCTTCCTTTTGTCACCTATGTACTCAGAGAAACCCTTCTTGTTATCTTTGACATCCCTGGACAGATTCAACTCTATTTTGGCTTTAGCTTTCCTATCTCCATCCATGGGCACTCAGACAATGTCTCTGTATTCATCTCAGTTTACCTGTCCTTGCTTCCACCCTCTGTATGCTTCCTTTTTGTTTTTCAGTTTGGCCAGGAGCTCCTTGTTCATCCATGCAGGCCTCCTGGTATTTTTGCCTGGCTTATTCATTGGGATGGATCTCTCATGAGCTTGGAGGAGGTGATCCTTGAATATTAACCAGCCTTCTTGGACCCTTCTCTCCAGGGCCTTATCCCTCAGGACTCTTCTGAGCAGATCTCTGAAGAGGCCAAGGTCTGCTCTCCTGAAGTCTAGAGTTGTGAGCTTGCTTTTTGCCCTGCTCCCTCCCCTCAGGATCCTGAACTCTGCCATCTCATGGTCACTGCAGCCAAGGCTGCCTTTGACTTTCACATCCCCAACAAGCCCCTCCTTGTTGGTGAGTATGAGGTCCAGCAGAGCATCTTTCCTCATTGGCTCCTCTGTCGCTTGGGTGAGGCAGTTACCATTAGTGGACTCCAGGAACCTCCTGGATTGGTTATGTCCTGCTGTGGTGTCTCTCCAGCAGATACTGGGGTGGTTTAAGTCCCCCCAGGGCCTGCTCCTATCTGTCTGTAGGGGGCCTCATCCACTTGTTCTTCCTGGCCTATAGCAGACACCCGGTATAATGTCACTTTTGCCTCTCCTCTCTTTAATCCTTACCCACAAACTTTCTGTCGGCTCTTCATCCATCCCCAGGGAGATGCACACCATGCACTCCAGCTGCTCTCACATAAAGGGCAACTCCCCCTCCTCATCTTCCCTTCCTGTCCTTCCCAAGGAGCTCATATTCCTCCATTGCAATGCTCTAGTCATGGGGCCCATCCCACCACATTTTTGCTATCCTGACAAGACTGTAGCCCTGCAACTGCATGCAGATCTCTAACTCATCATGTTTATTTCCCATACTGCATGCATTTGTATACAGGCACTTAAGAGAGGCACCCCAGCATGTTGAGTTATTGCAGAAGGTTTGGGGGATTTCTCCACATTAGTGCCTTGTAGGCACCTCCTTGCCCACATGCAGGTGCTGGAGGTGACCCTACCCAAGCCCCGTTTTGATGACTTTGTGATACTGAAAAAATACTTGTTGCAATATGTGGATGATATCTTGATTGCTACCAAGACAAAAGACGCTTGTATAACTTGGACGGTGAGTCTGTTAAATTTTTTGGGGCTCCAGGGATACCAAGTATCTAAGAAAAAGGCTCAAGTAATCCAGCGTGAAGTGATTTATCTGGGCTACGAAATCAGTGCTGGACAAAGGACTTTGGGGCAGGCCCGAAAAGAGGCAATATGCCAAATCCCGAGACCACAAACAGTAAAAGAGTTATGAACTTTCCTGGGGATGACTGGGTGGTGCAGACTATGGATCTATAACTATGGACTGCTTGTTAAACCCCTGTACGTACTAGCAAACACCAAACAGAAACATCTTCAATGGAATAAAGAAGCTATACAGGCCTTTGAGCTACTGAAAAAGGCCCTGATGTTGGCCCCGGCCTTGAGACTCCCAGATGTGAGTAGACCATTTTTCCTCTTTTCCCACGAAAAGCAGGGGATTGCCCTGGGAATATTAGCACAAGACCTGGGCCCGTATCGTCAAGCAGTTGCTTACTTTTCCAAACAATTGGACACAACTGCAAAAGGTTGGCCTGGGTGCTTGCGAGCTGTCGCAGCCGTGGTATTAAATATCCAGGAAGCCCGAAAGTTTACCCTGGGCTAGAAAGTGACTGTGTTGGTGTCCCATACAGTATCTGCAGTACTGGAAGCGAAAGGGGGACATTGGCTTTCCCCACAGAGATTCTTGGGGAATCAGGCTATAATGGTAGAGCAAGATGATGTGGAGATTGTAGTCACTAACATTGTCAACCCAGCTTCCTTCCTCAGTGGAAACACAGGAGAACCAGTGCATCATGACTGTCTGGAGACCATCGAAGCAACATATTCAAGCCGTTCGGACCTGAGAGATAGCCCCATGGGAGATGCAGAAACCTGGTTCACGGATGGAAAAAAAAAGTACCTTTATCCTAAGCGGTAAAAGACTCAAAATATGCCTTGGGAGTCGTACATGCACACAGAGCAATCTGGAAAGAAAGAGGATTATTCACAAGGGAAAAATATCAAACATGCAGA
>NW_010203073.1:0-4991 GCF_000695765.1 Mesitornis unicolor
CCATGTTGACTGCCCCTAATGACCCTCTTAAATCCCATCATTTTGGTAAGGATATCATTCTGCACAACCTATATGAATTGCTAAACATTTTTATTATAATGAAAAATCTACGACAGCAACTGATTCTTTGGCCTTTCCCTGAGTAGTGCATGTCATATGCGTTGCCTTTGATTCCTCCTCTCCAGCAGCTGCAGGAATAGCTGATGTTGGTATTTATGTCTATTAGCAACTGATATATTGCGTAGGAAAGTAGAAAACTGGATTGCTATAAGGGCAGTAAGCTGGAAATGATCTTTCATCTGCATTACTACAGGTTACTGCTGTGGAAATAGGTTAGTAGGAGGGTTAGAAACATTAAAATAAATAACAAAAGCTTTACTTGACAGCGTTTGTGATCACGCTAAAAGCAAAGCCATCTTTTCTTGCCTGCAGACCAGCGCATGTGTTGTTTCTCCGATGCCTCAGACTTTGGCTTTTGCATCCCCTCTCCCACTCCTACCTTGGGCTCATTTCTCTTAACGTGTGCTGCTCCTTCCTGACACGGCATCATAAAACTGGGTTATAAACGACAAATTGCCAGGGAAGCCGCGTAAACCTTTCTGCAGCTTTGGAGCAGCAGAGCTTAATGAAACACTGACGACTCCCACGGTTGCCAAATATGAGAGGGGGAGGACGGTTGGAGGAGGTTGAGAAGCAATAATTGAGTCGAGACAGAAAATGGGAAAACGGGATGATGAAATCCTCCAAGAGGCCTGTCACTCGTTTCCTTCATTCCGCTTCTCAGAAGCGTTACTTAACCCAACGTGGTTGCACGGGTGATTTCAAGAGCTGTTGCTGTACCGAAGGCGGAATAGCTTTGCCATAAGAGGATATTGCTCTTCCACAGCTTAAAAACAGCCCCGGAACTCTGGATGTGAAACACCGCTCTAATATTTCTGTGCTGAAGCTTTTGGAGAGCAAAGTTATTACCAGTTTGGTTGTTTCCAAATGGGTGGCTCTAGTCTAGTTGCAAGCATGGCATGTTGTACTTTCCAAATTTTTTGGAACCTGTTTCTGCTGCGAAAGTGTGACTTTTTTTGCATACATCTACTAAGGAAATTTAAAATTTCAAATACCAGTTTTAAGGAAATGTTGGATGGGTTTGCCAGCATCCTTAACCTGATTTCATCCTTTTAATATTCCTATTACTGATTGATTTTCATCTCTTGATTATCACTTCTCTTGATCCTAATAACCCCATCCACGTGGTGGAATAGTACTTCATCCCTGCACTCTCGTGTCCCACAACTGATTCCTCATTTGCCCTGAGCCCTGTAAACCCAGAGCGGTTTGGGTCGGAAGGGACCTTAAAGCCCATCCAGTCCAACCCCTGCCATGGGCAGGGACACCTCCACCAGCCCAGGCTGCTCAAAGCCCCGTCCAACCTGGCCTTGAACACTGCCAGGGAGGGGGCATCCACAGCTTCCCTGGGCAACCTGTGCCAGTGTCTCACCACCCTCATAGTGAAGAATTTCTTCCTAATATCAAGTCTAAATTTCCCCTCCTCCAGTTTAAAACCATCACTCCTTGTTCTGTTGCTACCTGCCCTTGTACAAAGTCCCTCCCCAGCTTTCCTGTAGGACTTCTTCAGGTACTGGAAGGCCACAATAATGTCTCCCTGGAGCCTTCTCTTCTCCAGGCTGAACAGTCCCAACTCTCTTAGCTGGTCCCCACAGGGTAGATGCTCCAGCCCTGATCATCGTTATGGCCTTCTCTGGACCCATTTTAACACATCCATGTCCTTCCTGTGTTGGGAGCCCCAGACCTGGTCGCAGTATCCAGGTGGGGTCTCACCAGAACAGAGCAGATTTATGGCCTTCTCTGGACCCATTCTAACACATCCACGTCCTTCCTGTGTTGGGAACCCCAGACCTGGACGCAGTATCCAGGTGGGGGTCTCACCAGAGCAGAGCAGAGGGGCAGAATCACCTCCCTCACCCTGCTGACCACCCTTCTTTCGATCCCAGGATGTGGTTGGCCTTCTGGGCTGCAAGTGCTCATTGCTGGCTCATGTTGAGTTTTTCATCGACCGACACCCCCAAGGCCCTTTCTACAGGACTGCTCTCAAGCATTCTCTGCCCAGCCTGGATTTGTGCTTGGGGCTGCTTCGACCCAGGTGCAGGACCTTGCACTTGGCCTTGTTGAACCTCATGAGGTTGGCATCCTCACTTCATATCATCCAGAGCATTACCAGAGCAGCTGAGAGAAGCCGAGAGCCCAGCACCCCCAGCCGTTGTCCATCCCTGCTCCCAAAAAGCTAAACAGGAGGCAAAGGAGAGGATGGGCTTCTGCACCAGGGCGATAGTTTGTGCTCCAGAGTATGTGCAGATTGCAGAGTGCACGTCCTCCTGCCTATAAGATATGTATACAATGTGCTGACAGCTCGGGAATGTTGCAGGCTAAGCAGAAGAGCTCTTATTTGACAGGCACAAGATGAATTTCAGGATGTGAATTTTACCAGTGAGGAGATTTAAGCCACGGTGTTGCTATTGCTCCTATTTTATGCGGTGTTTATTGCAGTAGGTCATTTTGGAGACACCGAGCGAATAAAGATGCCTGACAGCTTGATAGGCCATCATTTATATGTAGAAAGCTAGCAATTAAAAATCTCATGGTACTGGTTTTGTTCTGAGTTATTCCACCTGCGGGCTTGCAACCAAAAATAATCACACGTACTGGTCAGGATCATTTTCCTCCAGTATCCTTGGGCAATTTTCAGCTTTTTAAGAGCGGCTTCTGAATAACCACTTGGCTTGAGCAAGCGTCGTCTTATTATAGAGGCTGAGCAGGCATAATTTGATGAAATTTTCACATGAAAATGAAGTCGGTGGTGGGGTTCATTTCTTCTCACATCAGCAGCTGTAAGATGATGTAGCATTAGGGGTGCAAATTAGAGTCTGTCTCATCTCACGTGATACCAGCCTCTGATTTCAAGTAGTACTTACAAATTATTTCCTCCTTAAATGCTTATACTCTCTCATATGGAAGCTGCTCAAATCATGGTAATGGGCACCAGGAGAAATTACTCTGCTTTCTCATATCCCATCCCTGTTGGGCAGAGTTCCCATTTCAATCCAGAAGTTCGGAGGTAGTTTCTCCTGGGTGTGATAAACTCAACGTACAAGTGCTGACTGTGCTGCAAGAGCGCTCAGACCACCAGTCGAGCCTGTTCCCAGTGCAGCCCTTCAACAAATATTGGCTCAGGTTTGGTTTTTTTGGCAGCTCGGAGTCCCCCACGAGCTCTAAGCCATTGCAAGCTCTAAAATCTGAGGAGAGATAGCAAGAAGCAAAGGGATTTGTGGTTAAAGCTTCGCGGCGATACAGTTGTCAAAATAACACACGGCTCGTTTGCAGTTCTCTGGGGGACCCGAATGTGCTGGCAAATGGGTATTTTTATTTTAAGTATAAGGGAGTGGATGATGGAAGATGAAGAGCAGATACCGGGGGTCCAACTTTTTCACAGCTTTTTGACAAGCGTTGGTTTTGCTCGCTGCACTCTTGAAAACTCCAGTCTGAACAAAGGAGCCTGTATAAGCAGCGTGTTTTACACAGTTTAATGTAAAATATTTTTAGCGCACACACGGCGTTTTACACAGGGCTGGGATCGCAGAATACAAAGTGTTTGCAGGGCACGGCAGCTTCTCGTGTTAGTTCAGAAATTTGTATGGTGTTTACTTTAAGAGTATAAACAAGTCTCTAGGTGATGATTTCTGACAAATGAAAACAGGAGCTTAGCATCCTATTCCCATATCAGATCGTATTGTTAAGCTTATAAAGAACTATTTTTCCCCCAATAGAACTTATCAAAAAAAAAGAGGTTTTGAATAGAAACTGCTGCATGGGACTTAATCTTTCTTCCATGTAACTCGTGACCTCACGCAGCCCTTAGGCTGATGGTGACACAGTGAGCATTTCCTGTGAACCGTGAGCGCTGCTGGTCCCACTATTGTTGGGCCCTTTTTTTGTCTGGGAAAAAACAAACCCTTATTTACTAGAAGCCAGTGTCCTGTTTGTTTGTAGCTGGCTGGGAAATGCCATATTACGAGGGTCTCAGTGGCGGCAGTCGCTGCTAACAGAAGCTGTTGTTGTGTTTTGCTCTTTTTTCTCACTGATTTGTATGAGACTTCTGCGGCTGCCTTGTGACCGGCTCCACATTCAGTTCACGGCACAAATGCTAACCTTGTTTATCCAACGTGGGCTTTTTTTCCGTTCTCGGTGTTTCCTCAGGTTAGCTGTCTGTAAAAGGCTAAATAATAATTATTATTCCTCCCCCCCCCAAAGGGGCCACCAGGTTACTTTTCCAAGTTGGAGGATGGTGGTTCACTGTTCGAGCTCCTACCTGGCAAGGCAAGTGCAAGAGTGGAACATTACAGACAAAATTAAAAAACAGCATTAAAGTAAAAATGAGATGCAGCTGCTTTGGTCTTCAAGTCCATCTGTGAGTCTCAGCAGCCTTTGGTAGAGGCATTTGCTGCGTGATGCTTCTCTTGACCATAAGAAACCAGTCCCAGCCTGGTTATAGCCTGTTCCAGGTGGGCAGAGCAGCTCTCAGCAGTTGAGATGTTTTGCGTTTGGCTGTGAGATGTTGTGGTGAGGAATTCATTCAGATGACAAGTTTTCTGTGCGGTGTTGCCTTGAAATCCAGTCAAAGCCAGCATCTGTACATCTGCTCTGCACAGCAGAGACTGGATGCTGCAGGGCTGCTGGCCAGGCACATCACCAGAGCCAAGTTTATTTAAAATACACACTGCTTCTGAGTCCTTGCCGCTAGATGGAGGTATCAGAAGGAGCTTCTCAGTGTCAAAATACTCCCTTTTACATCTCTTATTTCTGCTCATCATCATCTTGTCCTGACTTAGATACTGTCTTCCTATTTTAAATACTGTATAAAAAGATCAAGCTCTGTAGGTATCGCGGTGTGTGTATACATATTTATACCATAGAATCACAGA
>NW_010203074.1:0-4976 GCF_000695765.1 Mesitornis unicolor
GGGACGTGTTAAGGTTTCTTTATTTCTTAATAAGGTAAAGTGCCTGTTCTTGATGTACAGCGATCTGTGTAGACCTTGTAAAGCTTATATACGGTCTTAAAGACTCAAAGTTATTAATTGAAAATTGCTTAGCATGGACACACTTTTCCTCTATACCCCCTAGATCCTCTGCCTTCGTTTAACGGGTGTGTCAGTCCAACCCTGTCAGTTCAAGTGAAGCAAAATGGCAAAGGCAGCTGAGATACAGTTCATAGTTTGCACGTTAAGCTGAGATACAGTTGTTCATAGTTTGCACGTTATTTTTAAGCAAAGTCCCTGATTTGTCTCCTCCCGTTCTTTTTGTTGCTCAGATCAAGACTTGGTTTCAGAACCGGAGGATGAAACTGAAGCGGCAGATACAGGACCACCAGCAGAGCCACGTGTCTCCTGCTCCACTCTACAGCTATGCCCCGGGGACCCCACCAGCTCTGTTTCAGGATGGTCTCCACTACCCCTTTGCTACACAGCGCCAGAGAATCCTGTCCTTTACCCCAGTACCTGCTGTGCAGTTCAGTTTCTCCTTCCCCACATATGAGGCATCGCAAAGCACCTATCCCTTTATGGCAAACGAGCTGCCATACTACCATCAACACCTTCTTTCTCATCCTTCTTTCCATCCAGTTATTCATAACAAAATGGACAAGCAATGCCACCCTATCTATGCATTATAGGGGAGGGGTGGGAAAGGGGCAGGCAAAGGGGAAAAGTCTTGTATACTGTAATGTATTATTTAGTGCTTGGAATCTTTTGTTTGATTTTTAAGAGTATGTGTTTATTATTTTAAGTTAAATGTGAGAAGGAGTCATTTTATATTTGTACTAATTCATATTAAAATTTATTGGATTTATTTTATTTCAGTAATTTTTGGGTTTATAGACTATTATTTTTGAAAATATTGGTAGTCCGCTATCTGTTAGAAAGATACTATTCTGAAAAGAAACTGCCGAAAGGGAACTGGAGGGAGAAAAGTGGTAACAGAAACTTGCTTTTGACAAATTTCCCATGGTGTAGGGCAAAATTACTAAGTTTAGTCTGGAATGGGCTTATTAAGAAACTGGTTTTCATTGCACATCCCTAGTTTTCCATATACATCTATAAAAATAATCTGAACACAGTTATATGTGGTAATCCTATAAATGTGCAGTGTAAACAACCATGATTGCCTGAACTCTGGTTTTGGGTAATGGGGAAGGATTTAGATGTTTTCATACATCTTACCTGACTCTCCTACAGTCACGCTGAGGTACATTCTGTATGTTGTTGAGCGTGTTTAGGGGCCTGGACCTTTACAGTTGCATTGCACTGTGCTTTTGGCTAAGTGCATCCTCCAGGAGGAAGGATAAACTGTTGGTGAGTTTCTTTTCTGAATATTAAATCAATTTATCATTTTGCATTTCCAGGCCAACCCTCCACCTGAAAGCATCACAAATATTAATTAAGTCGGTGTGCCTTAAAACAGGAATTAAACAGTTCAAGCGTTCAGTATGGAATTTTAGAGTTTTACAGTTACCAAAACAAATGCTTTGTAAAAAAATTTAAGTGCATAATTGTGTTCAGTTCATAGCCATATCATTTAAGTGGGATTTTAATCTGCAAATTTGGCCTTTGATTCACCACTAAATGCCCATAATTTCATATTTTGAACATTTTTAGTAGACTGAAACCTTTAGAAAAACATTTAAAGGGAGTAGTTCAAGTTTTTGCTTTAGCAATCCTAAAATTTCTTGAGTTTTTAGTTCTTCATGGGATCAGTTTTCACTCTCTCCTGAAAGAGCTTGGTTAACACTTATTATTTCTCAGTCTTCTAGACTTTAATGAACTTTACTTAAATCATCTTAAAGGTCATATAAACGCATTAGAAACTAAATTGCTTGATGTGTTGTAGTCTTAATTTTTCCCTTACACCCTCCAATCCAGTGAGACATCAAGAGTTTCAATTTAATAGCCTGGAGGCTTCTCACTTGTGAAGGGGATCACTCTGAAGGGGAAAAGGGAATTTTTCTCAAATTATGCTGTTGCAAAACAGATGCTGTTTCTACTCCAAGATGATCCAGGTTGACATGTTGGAAGCAAACTTGCTGGTCGTGGGGGAAGTGAGGTGTGGAATTACAGATTGTTCATTAGCAGTCATGCTGCATCTTCCCTGCATGGTATAGTTTGTGTCCAAAGTGACTGAGAAATGCCTGTCTGCATCTGAGAGCAGAGGTGTCCAGTGTGACACCGACAAGGTGTGGTGGGGGAAATTTCCGAGTGTCTCCCACCTCGACTGCCAAAGACTGACTTCAACTTTGCTCTCCTTAGTCCCATACTGCAACTGGAGGGGAAGAATGGAAAGCAAGGCAGAAGGCCATTCTGTTGTAGGCCCTGTCTGACAACTTTTTTTTCTTCTGGGCAATCCCTACATGGAAGGGAGAGGTGGTTTGTTTAGGTGGGGAAGGGAAGTTATTTTTGTTTCCCTCCCCCCTTGACAATTGCAAAGTAGTCTAACAAGCAAGTTAGGATGGTCCGGGGCAAGGAAGGAGGTGTAATCATGCCTTGCTGCAGTTGCTTGATGCTGATGCAAGATCTCTTGTTTCTCATTGTTCCCTAAAGGCTCAGCTTTGCCATTCTCCATGAAGCTTGCTTTGGGATTTTTAGGAACAGCCCTGAGAGCTCCTGATAGCAAGCCGAACAGAATCCTGAAGTTTAAAATCAGTGATACTGACATGTTACAGCTGAAACTTTAAAAGTGAACTGAAACATTTTTCCATGTGAGTGTCCCAGGAGGCCTGAACTTGTAAACAACTCCAGTGTTTCAATCAGCAGATTTAAGTATGATTGACACTGGCATCAAAAGTCATGCTTACCAATTAATTCCTTAGCCTCACTTCTCTTTAAATGCATTAATGGAATATTTACATCAACAAACAGGGCAGACCACTTGAATGGTAGAGAACATACAGTAAAAGACAACACTGGAAAACTGGTTCAATTTTTTATAGGGCTGCCACTTTGGGTACCATGTCATGATTTCATTTCAATGAGTTTGCTGTAGTTTACAAATCTCCTTAAAAATCCACACTCAAGTAGTATGGTCAAAGTTTTAAACAATTATCTATTACATGATATAATTACTATGTAAACTCAAATGTAAGGAGTACTACCAGTCAGTGGAGATCTCCACATGATTGTAGGTTGTTTTCTGAACGTAAACCTATGGATGGGAATATTTATATGGAAGTTTTGATACAATGTAATGAAGACAGTAGGAATATGGGAAGAGTTAAGTCCTTTACTTCCACGCTCAGTGTTACTTCTCTAATACAGGCAAATTATTTTCTCCTTTAACATAAACCCCAAAATTTGATTTAAAAATATAAAATTGAATCATCAATCTATTTAATATAAGAAAATAAGTTAAATAATTACTCAGAGAGATATTTAGCAGTTCTTATTCAGATAACAGGTAATCTTTGGCATTTCTAACAGGAAGGAAGATGTGGCTGGAACCTCAGTCATTTATGGTCATCTGTTAGAGTCATTGCTGGAATTACAGATTAACAAGATAATCCTGGGTTGGAAGGCAACAGTAAAGCTGGACTTGGCAAAACTGACTGAAGGGACTGAGCTGGAACAGAAGGTAACAACAAGGCAGGGCTTGGCATAGCTGGCTGAAGGGAAACAGCAGAGGTAGAAGAGACGTTGATGTCCATCCTATGAGAATAGCTGGAGGCAGCAATACCTGGGTAACAGTGATAGGGCAAAAATAAGCCTGAGAAAAGAGCTTCCACCCTGGCATCTTGAGTCTGACGTTTAAACTTCATACGACGATTCTGAAACCAAGTTTTTACCTGGAAATAAGAAAGAAAGGATCAAGAAACAACCCACTTGTCTCCTTTCCATATAATAATACATCCTACAGCCAGACATCATCAGAGTAACAGAATATATTAATAATTATAGAGTTAGGGCTAATAGCATTGATCTGTATTCAGTGAAGAGTAATTGTCTCAGAGTGAGGAGGAATCAAACTGTGACAGCTCCATGATGCGCAGCCAGACAATTACTCAGAGATCAGATCTGGACCTCAGATCTGTAACTCAACATTGGTGCAGTGGGATTGACAGGGTAAAGCTAGTTCTGTTCAGAGAGAAATTCTGCAATACTACACAGTGTATACATAATTTAAAGGAAGAATTAGCCTGAAAACTGAAATACCGGTGATTATGCAAGTATTTTTACCTCCAATGAGGTTTCAGCTTTTAAAGTTAGCATTCACCATTTTACATTTATATATTGTCTCTGTTTTAATGCAAAACTGCAGCTGACAGCAGAGCTGATGTAAGTTAGCTTAAGCTTGCTGTCTGCTGGAGGGGTGAGGCTGACAGGTGTCCTGACCCCCGCACCTGCAGGACCTGTCACTGTCCCCATAACTCCCATAATGATTATGATGATTATAGTGTTTCTCATGCAAACACGGGTGGAGGGCGCTTCTCCTCTCCCACAGTTTTTAGGACGGGTGCGAGGGCTGAGGCTGCTCAGGGCCCGTCTTTCCTCTTCGGGGGAGGGCGGAGATGGGTTCGGGGCGCTCCGGCCGCGCTCACCTGCCTCTGGGAGAGGTTCAGCCCTCCCCTGCCTCTGGGAGAGGTTCAGCACGGCGGCGAGGCGCCGCTTCTCGCTGGCGCCGATGTAGCGCTGTGCGCGGAAGCTCCGCTCCAGCTCCTGCAGCTGCGCCGCCGAGAACTTGGTGCGGGCCCGCACAGACTCGTCGCCGCCGCCTGCCTCCGCTTCCTGCTCGGTGCTGCTGCGGTGAGCGGCCTCCCGGTCCTGGAGCACGGCTGCGGAGAGAGGGTGGGGGCGTCAGGGCGGGAAGCCCTTCCCTCTGCGGGTTTCGGGCAGCGAGGGCTGTGACGTAGGCAGCGGCCGCACATGTGGCTGCTGTTCCCCGACGGTCTCAC
>NW_010203074.1:5120-13216 GCF_000695765.1 Mesitornis unicolor
CGGGCAACGGCCATGGGCTGGGCTCTGCCACAGCTGCTCTGGGCCAGCCACTCCACCGAGAAGGACCCCTTTTCCATCTCTCCCATTGCCGGCAGCGCTCCCCGCTGTCTGAAGTCGGCCAGGCTTTGGGGACAAAGATTTAAAGCGCCTTCTGCGACGTAGTTTGAAAAGGCCGCAAAGCATCAAATGCGGCCGAGAACAAAGTACCCCATTGAGAGGCGCTTTAATCTCCCCTTTCAGGTGACTGTTACATCCGCCTAATCTCTGAATGCAGCAGTTAGCAGAACTCAAGACTACCTGACCTGGCGCCAAGTTCAGCTCTGAGTCATCTCTTGACCACGTAGTTGCCGGTAATTGCATCATGGCCTGCGCTTTTTATGCTGCCCAAGCTGGCCTCGACTCTTGAACCAAGCCATGATTTTCAATCTTTATCTCCTGTTATGAAGGACAAGGATTCAGAAGGGACTGGTAACAAAGGACGACATAGAGAGGCCTCTTTTATGAGAGCTAAACCCAAATTTGGAGCTTCTCTTGCTTTTTTTTGAAGAATCCTATTGCTGTTCTACCAGCCCAGGAGATTGACTCGAGATAGGAACAAGTAATCGTCGAGTTTGCAAAAAGGTAAAAATTATGGATAAACTTTGATATTAGTATCTTCCCACTATGCCTATAAAGTAACATGCTGCTCTTTATCAAGTCAGAGTGGGTAGATGTTGTTTGAACTAGAGGTTAGTTGGAAATAAAAGATTAAATATTTTTTGCTGCTGTCCATGAGGTGGAGTGCTGCAGTTATGACTCTCATCTTCTGAAGTATGAGGTACAGTTCTTAACCTCAGTTTATGTAGTATCAGATTTAAATAAGTCTTCAGGGAGAGAAGGTTTGAAACTAGATCGTGGTGATGTTGGCATGGCAATTTGTTAGGTCATTTATAGAAAGTAGGGTGGGAAGTTGGGAAGTTTTGAATTATCCAATAGGTAATAGAATTAGTTAATTCTTATGAATTTATTTAAGAATAAGATTAAGCAATGAGCAGATATGTTTCAGGGTATTGGGCAGGATAAGAAACACCAAGAAAATTACAAGTTAGTTTGAATTTTTCTGTTAATGTCTTAGAACATCTTCTCATTTTCCTGCGCCCCAAGAAAGAAATGTATGCATTTCAAAGTAAACAATTATGATGTTCTTATGAAGCTGATCAAAGAAGAGGAGTGTAAACTCTGTTTAGAGGCAGTCTGTTCAAGGCTGATTCAGATAAGGGTGAGAAAAGTACCACTTTTATGGTCTGAAGTGGGCCTGAGATGGCACAGTCCTTATCTTCTGCAAACACAGCCTAACACATTTACAGGTTGTTTCAGTAAACAGTCACTACTGCTTGAGTTTATACAGTCAGAGATAATGAACAAGCTTTCACGCAGAGCTGAACATGTTTGAGACAACTTGTTAATTCTTAGACTTCAAAGAGCTTCATGTCACCTTTTAGTGATCGCATGGCAGAAGTCAGATAATGCTGTCCTTTTAGCTCTTTTTCCTCTAAGGTTTTCTCGGTTTTCTCAGACAGGAATATTATTTTCTCCCATAAAATGTAATGGGATTTACATGCTTTTTTGTTAAGTGGGCCGAAGCATGACATAAGTAAGAATTTTTCTGAAGCTGATTTTGAATATTCTTCAGACATATATCTGCAGCTAAAAAAAAAATCTTTCGTTCTCCTTGTAAGAGCGAGAAAAAAGCCCTCTTGAATATCCATCTGGGCAGTCTGTTTTGGTTTTGTTTTTTTTTTCATGAGGTGACTACATACACTTCGAAGTAAAGAAATGTCTTTGCATACATGACACGTTTTACTGAAAAACGTGTCTGACTAGACTAACAGGGATGGCAGTTGCATTGTTTAAATTGCATCCACTTTTAAAAACAATCAGGATGCAAGTTAGAAGTTACAGCTTTCCTTTTTAATGAAAAAAATCCAAACCCCAAGAAACCAAACCAAAAACCCATGGAGAAATCTGCAGATTCTTCTGCATTTACCGGATGAAATAAATCTTTAAAAAAAAAAAAAGGCAGGAAGGAGACTGTTGCTAAGTCTGCTTTGATGACAATCAAGGGGATAGCCTTTAACACTTAGTGTAATGTTATGGAAAAAATACTAGGAAATAATTCAGTGTTCGTGAAGAGTTGTCTGAAATAGACCATTGCATATACTTTTAGTTGGCTTGGTTCCTAATCCTACAAACCTGCAAATTAGTTCCAGAAAGAATAATATTTGCTCTGGAAAAATGATACTTGGACATTTTCTAAAGTGAATCGTTGTAATATACTTAATGTTACAGGTAACATCTAATCAGAAGGGTCATTAAGACAGCATTCCTTTATTATATTACTGTTTCTAGTTGTTAATTATTATTATGCTTATTTTAAGAAATGAACAAATGTTTTTAAGCAACAAAAGGATTGCCACTATGATGTCGATCTTTAAATTTGTATTTTAGTGTTAATGAAACTTGTGGATTTATTTGTGAGTTGGTTTTTTTTTTTAAATCCTTCAGCCAAAGATAATGTTTATTATCTGGCTAGATTGGAATAATCTATTTTAATCGATTTTATAGCTTTTAGGAGAAAAGCCTTACTATCCAAAGGCACAAGAAGCTAGTATAGTATTATTGTAGTAGAACAGTCTTTCAGACTCATGTTTTGGTTGGGCTGGTGAGGCTTCCTTCCTACTTTTTTCATGGGATGGGATCTCTTGAGAAAGTCTGAGAGTTTCTCTTTGCATCCTCTGAAGTATTTTCACTTTGAAATTGTACTTGGGAGGATAGAAATAGGGATTTCTATATTGCCCAGCTCTTCTTGAAGATCAAAAATGGTGGTCGTGGGGAAATCTCCTTTGCTTTATCTGCTGGTGTTAAAAACTTTCATAGATTTGTGTCAGAATTGCTCTGAGAATTTTTGCATTTAATTCAGTCACTTTAGAAACGATACTAGTAGTTTTAATTTGTAATGGTAAGCCACACAGTTAGACATACCATTAAGTAATTGCTGCTTCTTGGCTAAAATTAAGAAAACCTACATGTGCAGACATAACATGAAAGTGGCTCTGGTAGCTGCCCGCATTTTAAATACTGGTTTATTTATTGTAAAGCGAAGTAGATGACAAAATGACTAGGCTTTCCTGTGTTGTCTTGTGACTGTACTGTTAAAGTTGTATAGCATTGTCCTGTGTTAGAAGCTCAGTATGTGTGGTTGTGGGTATTTTTAAAAGGCTTTTAATATTATTTAAGATTTTTTTTCCTGCAAGATCTTTCTGTCGTGTTTCCTTTAATTGACATTTAAACTTTAGGTTGGTTTTTGTTTGTTTGTTTTTGTCGTTCGTGATTCATAACAAACTTTGTTTTTGCCGGATCATTCTACCCTGTAATAAAAACTACAACAGAGAATATCAGTGGCTATGAAGGTGAAAACCACAAGAAAACATATGCTTGAATAGAATTGCGCTTTTAAAAATGCTAATATTCATGCATTGAGTTATTGTGACGATTTACCTAAGGCATGGCTTGAGGCAAAGCCGTCATTTGAAGTACTTTGATGGAGTGATTGTAATGCTATAAGAGGCCATCACATGAGAGCAATTACATTTTAAAGGGTAATTGCCGCGTGTTTCTGATTAGCAATTAAGAACTGATAGGTCCTGTGCTGAAACATTTGTCCCATCTTCCATTGATAATTAGCACTTGCTGTGGACACATAGACTACAAAAACATAATGACCAAAACTTTGACTGTAAATAGTAAACTAAAGGAGTGTAGTGGAGGTGTAACAGACTCACGTTTTACTGCTGTCTATCTAACGATAACCTTGCTTGATTGAGATCTCAATGGCATCACTCGTGGCTGTTTTCTTTTGTCTACTTAAGTCTCTTGTTGAAAATAGTTTTACCGAGTGCCTCATAGCAATTAATGTGTTTTTAGTCATTGCATCAGTTGTGAAGATAATTTCCTACAAAGCAGCTATTATTCCCTTAGTGTTGGTTTGATTTTGGAAAATACTAATGCATAGAAGCTACGCTAGAATTTCTCAGTATGATAGCAGTGAAAGTATCTAAGCAATGAAAAACACTGGAGACGGGTTCATTCAATCGTTTCAACCAATTATACCGGCATTCATCAGCTACAATATGATGTACCACATTCATTTTTACCTTATACAAAAACGAAATAGCTAAACGAAATGTGTTGAGCAGAACTAACAGCTTTGCCGTTGAAGGGAGTTTCACTCCTTCCTCCCTCTTTCTGGGCATGGTTTTTGCCGCATGCTTTGAGGTTTTAGGTAACCTTCTGAGCTATCGGGGAGTCCATTTAGGTTTCTAAGCTAGCAAGAAACGGGAAAAAAGAAAAGCAAATGGCTTTTTAACAGCTAGGATAGCTAAACGTATTCATTAAAAAGTTGAATGAGCTCTATAACTTGTAGGGAGGAAGCATAAGCATGCAGGGGAAGGAGCAAATACAGGATGATTCCTTTTAGTAGTGAGTAGTTTTGTTGCTTTAAATAAATGCTAGTGTCTATACAGTCAATGTGTCAGCATAATTACTTTCTCCAGATGGAGAGAACTGCGAGTGATTTTTGGTCACTTCCATTGTGGTAATACCCACAGATAAATTACAGTGGAAATTAATGTAAAATAGTTTTAAAATAAAACACATACACCTTGATAAATGTTAAATAATAATAAATGTTCATGCTCTCATGAAAGGATTCAGACACTGGGTGATGTAAAACTGTAGATGTAATTAAATGTCAATAATTATAAAGTGTTTCCTAAAAGGAGAAGTGTCCTCCCTGCCTCCCCCGCCCCTTACTCAGACACACCCCTCTTCAATAACTATTAGCATTTGTCTTAATAATCAAGCTAAGCTCATCTAACTGATAGTGATCTGTGGAAAACGATTGTTTCTATCTCACTCCAGCACTCATTTCTGTGCACTAGAATCCTTGTTCATCTTACACTACATCGTGCCGGTTTAGGACAGAAAGCTGGTAAAAGGCTTCAGGGAGTGTAGGGACAGGGAAAGGGATATTTCTATTCCACTTTTGTTGGCAAATAAGCATTGAGTCAACTACACTCTGTAACAGCATGTGCTGGGAGTTTTGTGAATTGTTTAGAGAAGTTCTCTGAAACATCACCTCCACATGTAGTTACAGTCAGAAAAGCGAAAGTATCATGGATTATTTAGGAAAAGAGAACTTGAATAAAAGTATATACAGTATTTTTGGGTATTGCATAAATCTAGTCTGGCTCTATACTGCTCTTGCATTTAAAAGTAGTGTTTTAAAAGAAATATTTATACTACTCAGCTACTTTAAAGGAAAAGCCTGTCTGTTGCAATCGTATAGATACAGATTACTTTTCTTTAACAACACTCTGATGAACCAAGAGGAAATAAAAAATCTATGTGACTTGATTTGTTAATTTCTATAATGACCATGCTTTATTAATAAGAGTGATGTGCAGGCACATTTAACTCACTGGTAAGTAATGATTTTTGAAGATGACTTTCACTAGCATGGCTGCTTCTTTGCCAGCTTTCCTAGATGCTGTGATTAGATCAGTTTGACCCTGTAGTATAACCTCTGCTCCAGTACCTTGTCGAATTGGATGTCGCTTGCTTGCTCTGGTGCAAGGCCTCTTTTGATGGTGCTGACGTACGTCACCTAGTGGCACTTCGCAGTACTCCAAGCAGAATCTGTTAATGGGCTGAAAGCATGCACTTCCATGAGTGCATGTATGCTAAGTACCATACATCTGTGATTTAGCAGTAGTTAAGTGACCAGCTTAATTTTAAAAGTGCATTGTGCTCTAATAAAGGGGTAGTCTATAATCGATTTCAGGCTTTCTCTGTCAGTGGGTAATGCTTTTCTTTCTTAAAGGATATCATATAGTAATGTAAAAATATATTTTGAATGCAAAACCAATACTTATTTAGAATTTAAATGTAAATAGTGCTTAATCTTAATTTAACCCCCTTGACACATTATAAAACACACACAAAAGCACGGATTTTTTTTAAAACAAACTTGACTCATCTCACAGGAAATCTGTCCTTGACAGAAGAAGTAAGTTGTTTGATATGTCATCAAACTTTTTTCATGGTAAGATTTTTTTAAAAATTTCTCTTCTTCTTTTCCCTTCTTCACTTGATCTGCATCTTCTATATCTACAACTGATTCTGCAGGATGGAGGAATCTTATGGGGGGAAAAAAGCTAATTTATAGGACTGAGAGGATTGAATTCAAACTGCATTGTAATGCATGTCTTATGAAGTAGAATTAAGATTCTATGAGTAATTTCAGTAGGTTTTAGTTTTTCAGCCTCTAGTGGATTTATTAGCATTTACAAAGGTTTAATAAAAAAAATCACAATGCAGATGTGTATCAAAGCTCAAAACTGTAAAAGGTACATTTTGCTGATAGGAATAAGCATTGTAATCCCAAATTCTGAAGGGGTGGGAGGATTGTGTTACAGAAATAGATGGCTTACGGGAAGAGGAAAGAATGGAAAAAACGTAAAAGCTCAAAAGTCTTTCCCTGCCAGCAGTAGCTCTTGTCTCCCCATATGCTTCACAAACATACAGTCCTTTCTTTCCTTCATCTCTGCTTTTGTACACCCGGTCTCCTCTGCTGAGACACGCCGGAGCTGCAGTCTTCCCAGCCTAGCCGCCTCCTTCTCCTCGTGCCTGCCGGGGCAGTGTCAGCAGGGGGAGCGCTGAGAGCGCCGGAGAGGTGGCTCTCTCTGGGGTGCAGCCTTGGGAACAGCGCGGCCCGGTTCTTCGCAGACCCGAGCCGAAGCGTGCCGTAGCGGAGGGAAAGTTTTTGGAGAATGATGAATCACAACAGGTCTTCTTTTGAGTCTGTGTGACATCCAATTGGTTTGACTTGGCTTTTTTAGGGGGGGAAGTACACCTAGGACTTGTTAAAAGTTGGAACGATTTTCTTTAGGAAAAGAGCTGATAAACAATTCTGTGCTGCATGTCAAGTGCCGGTATTGAAAGCTGGAAGAATTAAAGCTCGTTAATTAAATTGCTGTAGCATTTGTTTGTGAAAAAGTGAAAAACTGAAAAAGAAAGCCCAGACTACTCCGAACCTGAGCTATTTTAGGTCAGGTATTGAGTCAGGCCTTCCCACACACATGTGTGGCATGTAAATTCCCAAACTACCGTAAAAAGAAAAAAAAAGTTAAAGAAAAATAGGTGGAAATTTTGTTTTGTTTTTGTTTTGTTTTTAAGCATAAACCAAAGAGTTTTCCTCTTTCTGCGTGTCTTTGGTAAGAGCTGAGGATCAGAAAAGTAGCCTGAATTGGTGGAAGGTAAGCAGCAGGAGAAGAAAGGTATGGGGTACTGTTCCTTTTCAACATCAGTGAGCTGTTTTGTCTGCTTAATTGTTCATATAGAACCGCCTCTTTCTTGTTCACATGTAGTAATGAAAACAACCTCTTGGCATCTTAAAGGAGAGAAAAAAAAGCGCAGCTTTTTGTAGTGCTGAAATACAAAGGCTTAGCTTTAGTTTCAGTTAAAAATGAATCTACATGTTCATGGTATAGTCTGTTCCTGTGTTGGTTTTTATAGCGAAGTACTATATCTGAATGTACAGACCACAATTCCTTACTGCTTTCCCACTGTCACTTATGCCAGTGCTGACAGGTAGTGTTACAGATGAATTAAATTTACACATGTCGTTGAGTTTTTGAAAAAGGTGGACATGAACTTATTTCCCTCTAGCTTAGTCTTAGCTCTTTTCTCTAGGGCAAATCCATCATGGGAATTTGTGATTAGAGAAAGTGAGTACAGAGAAAATACAAACAATCTTGTCTTTCCTCACACTGCAATTCGAGAGATGTTCCTAAGTGTCCTTCCAACTTAAGCAAACTGCTTCTCTTCATTATACTGATGCAGCTGATTTTGCAGGTCTAGAATGAATCAGATCAGAGAACTAATTCCACAGGGCAGGTGGTGGTGGAGGGGTTTGTCTGCTATTTTTTTTTTCCACCTAGGAAGGTTGGTTCTCTGATCTGGTTTAAAGCTCATATACAGTGAGGCAAAAGCAGGAA
>NW_010203074.1:13247-14813 GCF_000695765.1 Mesitornis unicolor
GGGAGTCATGGGAACTGAAGGATGTTGGCCATATAATGAACATTGTTACCAAAAATGAGGGCATGATTTCTGAAAAAAGATGTTGCTGTTCCCTGTGTCCTGTAAGACTATTGCATCCAGTGGTGATGAAAAACCTTGCAATGAAGTTAATTTAGCCTGAATTTCTTATAAAAAATGCTTCAGTTGTGATTGAAACCCACATTGTTTATCAGTAACTGCCAATATGTAAACTAAAGAAGAGATGATTAAGAAAAAAATAATTTAGGTGGCAAAATATACTAAACAGCTTAAGGCCAGCTTTTGTCTACCAGCTCAAACCTTGACAGGATTAGGTGAGCGTTCTAACTTAGATTCCGGAGACTTGTATTGAAGTGGTATTATCAGCACCACCGAATTTCTTTTGCAGCAGTTCTTCTTCAGAAAATCTAGTTTCTGCTTCCAGTTGATGTGTCTGAACTATTTGAGCTCCTTAGAGAACTGTTACACAATTGGAAGTGATATTGCCTAATAGCCTACAGTGCTGTTGCTTCTGCTGTTCTGCTGTTGCTTTTCAGCTTCTGGTTGTATACTCCTGCTTCTTAACTTTTGGTAGGACTGACACTTTTTGGATTACTCTATTAGAGGAGGTCTTATTCATATGTAACTATCATAACAAAAGCGGTGGTTTTGCTTTTGTTTTTAACTGCTGCATTACTACATTAAAGTCATATATGGAAGAGTTTGAAAATGCCATAGGCAGTGCAAATTCAGGAAGAGACTGTCAGGGCAGGAAAGAGACTGAGATGTCACCACCTCTGCTCTTTTAAGTTGCTTTTAAGTTGTGATTGCACAATGCAAAACTATAACAAATAGGAAATTTCAGTTGGACAGAATTCTTTAAAGTGTAAGCAATGTAACTTTGATTAAGCTAATTTCCTGCTTCTCCTAGTGTTGTGCTCTTTATTCAGAGACAGTAGATTAAGTTTCATAATATTCACTTCATTAAAATACAGTAATTTTTTTTCAGTATAGGTTTTTTAGGTAAATGTATTTGTTCTTAGGGGTGCCTTAGCACATTCAGGAAAAAAACAAACAAACAGCAAACAAAAAACCCCAACAAAACCACAACAACAAAAAACCGAGAAGTCCTACAAAAAAACCCCCAAACTATCAAACAGAAATATTCAGGAATTACTTGAATTATTTTTTTCATGTGTGTTTACTAGATATTCCTACAGATAACATGCTACGTAGAAAAACTCTGTAACTACTGCAATATTGTACTTTATTGATAGTACAGATTTAGTACTAATGAAATAATATTCTGTTTAGGAAGTATATTAGGGCTGTTCTGCATTATGAAATATGGATTTTTCAATTTTAAAAATAATTTTAAGAAGCTTCAAATGAAATTATTATTCTAGGTGGTTCACACCTGTGAATGTGAATGTGTGTTTGGTTTCATCACCTCTGTCACGTATTTATTGCCAGTTCAAAACTGGATGGCTTAAGTGTTTTCTGTAAGTAGAAGTGATAAACAGCATACTCTCTTGTATGTACAGAAGTATGCACACTCTCTTTTGGCTA
>NW_010203074.1:14952-15354 GCF_000695765.1 Mesitornis unicolor
TGAAAGGCAGTATGTTTAAACAGAATTTCTAGATGATGTGTCTGTCCTTACTGAGTGATTAATCCTGATATCTGGGATGTGCGTGTTTACGTGGTTTATTGAGCTGATAATTTTAATATGAATTTGAAGGCATAGCTTTAATTTCAGTTAACAATTAATCTAGATGTTCCTGGTATAGCATGTTGTAAAATATACACTTTTCTGTTACAAACACGCTTATAAATTTTAAGTTAATGTGAAATCTCTGTGCAATTTGAGAACCTAAGTTATATGGATGTTTGTATTCTTTTTATTGGTATTTTTGTTTGTTTTCTATGCCTTTTTTCCACCTTTGTGTGCAGTAATTCTGGAGATTCATCTTGATTTTAATAAGAGTTATTAGATTTATATTATATTACAATA
>NW_010203075.1:0-11918 GCF_000695765.1 Mesitornis unicolor
ACTCTCCAGCCTGTCCAGATCTCGCTGGTATGAAACCTAAGCAGGTAAAGAGAGCAAAAACCCACAAGCTTCTCCCTTTTATTGTTCACGCCAAAACTTCTATCACTCTTGCACAACAGGAATTATTTTGTCAACTCTGAAAGGGATTAGGTTTATCCTTTAACACTAGTTAGGTCCAGTTCATACTGTCTCCTTGCTTACACATAGCAACAGAAAGAATGGTTGTATGTAATCAGTAAAAGGGCACAAACTCCAGATTATTATCATTAAGATCTAGCACAAGCACATTGCTTCTTTTATACTCTCCCATCTCAACAAAGTCAATTATCTTCTTTTATCATATGATACATCTGCAAGTTCTTCAAAACAGTTCCAATTTAGCCAGGCTGCTACTTGTAGTGAATGCGCCTTGAACAGACTTTGATATGTCACTAACATCTTCAGATGCCACTGTAACACAATTTTGGTAAACAGGTACTTGAGGAACACTTTGCAGATCCTCTCCATTAACATTGTTTCATTTTTCCAGTTTTCACAGCACTGTCCATGCTTAAACCTGTAATGCACACTAAAAGCCCTGTAAAATAACACACCTGACTCCTCATCCCAGGGAACTGTGTCTTTGTGTTTGCACTGGAAGGCCAAACCTGCTTCCTTCCATCTTCTCTGCATTGACCCCTCCAAACTCCTCATGGCAGCCCAGCTCACCTCTCCTCGCTATCTCTGTGGCTGTGGCCTTGCCAATGCCACTGTTGGCACCGGTGACCAGAAGAGATCTTCCAGCCACATTCACCTCCACATCAGCTGGATTGAAGTGCTTGGAAGCAGAATCATAGCCGCTCCTGAATAAACCAGAGACATCTGTGAGACACTAGAAGAGAGTACTTCCAAAAAAAAAACCACAGGCAAGGGCTGAAAAGTGCGCTCTCCCCCCCACGGCTCAGCACACATCAAATGCTCTCCCTCTCCCCATAACTCTCCAAACTCGTGGGACAGGCCACATATAGTGGCAGGGACACCGCAGCGAGTGATGTGCCAGCCACTTGAGGAATTTGCCTGCCACAAGCCACACGGCCAATTTCCCCTCCCACAAGCCACACGGCCCAAACTTTGACTCTCGGGAGGCAGCCGGACTACCGCCCCAGGGCGGGTTCCTGAGAGGGCCTGGGGCGGGGCGGGCCTAGGCAGCGCTGCCGGACAGCTCCCACAGAGAGGGCGCTGAAATTTCTCCATTGTGGCGGGGATGGGGAGGCTTCGATTAAAAATATAAAAAAATCCCAACACCTCGAAATAGTTAAACGCGCCGCGGACGCACAGAAACGCCCCCGGCCCCGCTGCAGAGCCTGCTGTCGCCCCACGCCGCGCTCCCCGGGGGCGGCGACGGTCGTACCTCGTGTACTCCCGCAGCCCCTTCACGAACCACACAGCGTTACGGTACCAGGACATGGTGCTGCCGCCGCCACAGCAGCCCTGGCCCCGCCTCTGCCCTTACATAAGGCGCTCGGCCCGGCCCTGCCCGCCCGGCGTTAGGTAAGGGCCGAGGGGCAGTTCCACCTTACTCCGCCCGCGGCTGCCGCCATTACTGCCTGGGCGCTGGACGGGGAGAGGGGTACGATGGAGGGTAGTGTGTATCTGTGAGGGGCAACTCTGCCTCCCGCTGCCCCCACAATGATTTCTTGGTTGTCTTTTCTTATCCCTTCCATTTCCTCCCCTCTTTATTAGCCAACAAGGAAAAAGGGCTGCTTTTAGCTACCCAGCTGGTATGTCTTTAGCCAGCCAGGTGTGTTGTGGTGAAGGTGGTGGTGGAGGAAGGAAGGACAGAGAGTTTTCTGCTCCAGGCAACTGAGCTGCAAATGGGATGTCAGGTTTTGGGAATGAGGGACTGTGCTACAGACCCTTGCCTGAATCCTCTTCTGCGGAAAGCTGTCAAAGCTCTTGCAGAAACATCAACAACCGTGTTGTACCAGACCAAATAGCATTTTATGTAACAAATAAACCCATGAAACTCCAGGTTCCTACTAGTGGAGTACAGTATACCAGTAGGAAAGCATACACAAGTAGCTGTTGCAGTAGGGAGGAGTGACATTTAAAATGTGTCTTCAGTTCCTTTAGTATGTACGTTGGAGTTATGAAGCCCAAGATGATCACTTGGAGTTGCACATCTGAACAGCCCATGTTAGCCATGAGAAAGTTGTTGTTATAGGTGTAATTATGTTTTAAAGCACATTAAAGAACCATGCATTTACAAAGTTCAGTGTGAAAGCTAGATGAAATAATGTGTTTTATGTGGTATGCAGGGCCACATGCAGAGAAGCTATGCTTTGAGAACCTTATCTAAGATTTCAAGGGCTTAAGTTACATGGTTTCAGTAGCAGAGATAGCGGAGGAATGGGAATATTTTTGCTTTTTAGACCCGGCATGGTAGCCTGATACTTCTTTTTCTAAATCTCTTTACTCTGGCAAAGGTCTCATGCTCAAGTCTTCCACTTTCTCAGCATGTTGTGTAAATATTAGGCTCTCACACAAAAGGTACTTCCCACCATGAAGTTCAAACTTTTGAACTCAGCAGTGTCCGCTTGTACTAGGTATCGTGTGTGAAATAAGAGTTTTCAGAGGGCAAAAAGACACATTTTCACAGTGATATTTTCTTCCCTACAGAGACCATCCAGCTAAATGTCATACCTTTGCACCAAATTTGAAAATGCCTGTTCATATTAAAACAGTTGAGATAAAATCTAATTAAAACCAGTAGCCTGAGTCAGTTTTAACTGATTTTGTTTGGGGAAGTGGCTAGGAGTTTTTGACTGAAGTGTTCCTAAACAATTCATCCTGATTCTGATGCTCGAAATGGAAACTTCTGGCTCAGAAAGGAACAGCTTGCCAGTAGTCGGAGTGGCAGAACATTATTTTCTACAATGGAAAATTAATTGCCTGAACTACAGATGCATACTATGATGTGTGTAAGTATATAATTGTGAGCTATATGGAAATAGTTTTGTGATCATCACCTACAACCTGCAATTATAAACCAAAACTGTACAGCCTAGACTGCTATAATGATGTTAGATAATCACACTCGCTGTGAATAGAGCAGATGTTAGGCTTGTGCAAGTCCTGTGTCCAGGCTGAGATAATGTCTCCTCTTCCTACTTCCAGTACCTTGACGTGCTAGCCCTTCAGCTTCTCCCTTTCCCTCACAGCCTGTACAAGTCTGCTCCATTACTTTCCTCAAATGCTGGCTTACGGAAAATACACAGCAGGGGAAAACCAGAGTTATATGGGCAGTCCTGCTGTTATGAATGCCCAGACAGAAAACTGCAGTGCTGCCTCACATTTTTATGCTAGTTAGAGAATATCTCACCTTGGACTTTGTAACCCTCAGTGCATCTCAGTGTGCTGTTAGGAGAACAATAATGTTCCACAGTTGCTTACCCCACAGAATTAGCTGCATTTAGAGGAAATACGGTTTCAGTTTGAAAAACATTAGCAAACCCCAAACAGAATAAAAACCCTGTAGAAATTCCTGTGAGTAAATACAAATAAGCCAGGTTGTGCTTTATTCACTTGTCATTTGTTTGTTTACCCTGTTTATTTCTTAAGCACTCAGACTATGGCTAAGTACAGGCAGAACTGGATGATGGCTCTGATGTGTCTTGTTTGTAGTTTCAGTCAGTGTTCTCACAGATTGAGGGGTGCATCCCTGCAGTCTGCCAACCTCTGAAAGTAAATGGGGAATATGGAGATACACAGGATTCCTTGCAGGCTAAACTATTTGGACTGTAATCAGCAAAATGCTGGATGGTGCAGCCCTGAGGTACTAAGCAATGTGAGTATGCATGGCAGAAGCTGTCCATGAGTCAACCACAGAAATATATTAAGGCAGCCAGACAGTGGGAGCAGCTCATAATATTTTAGGGTTTAAGCAGTAATAGGCAATTACAGCATATTACTCTTATTGACAGTAGAAAAGAGAAGATTGTTAGGAAGACATTTGAACGTTGGGTTTGGAACCAGTGTCACCCTGGTACACACACAAAATTCTCTGGGGATATTATATAAATACCATGGCACTGCTACTATGATGTTAGCCATACCCTTCTAACAAATGCCATTTTCAGGAGATTTTGTAAACACTGAGTAATTATGCCCTTGCCAGGGTGCAGCAATCCCTGAGCAGACTCAGCTGAGAGATTTCTGCCTAGAAACACTTGCTTTTTCCATAGAGAGGGCCTAAGCTCACACTCAGAAAAGAATCTTCATAGCACAGTGTTGACACATCCGTGCATAAATATTTCAGCCATGAAATCTCTCTCTGTCTGCCTGAAGTGCTTCACATCAGAAGCAAGCTGTTGCACACTGTCCTAACACCTAGATGTTTCTGCTACCTCATTTCACCTCCTGTGATGCTTTGCTTTTGGATTGTTGTTCCAGAGGCAGGAGGCTGTAGAGATTGTGTGGGTGCTCTCTGCTTACCCAGCCATCGCAGTGATGAGGCAGCATGAGTTGTGCACAGGGGAAAAGTAAGAAGTGGTTTTGCCAGGAGTTGGCTGGTGCTAATGAAGGGCCTGCCTTGCCGCAGGAAGTATTTCTGCCCCCTTCAAGAGTTTTGGCTGCATGTGGCCTTTTGTAGGTTCTAGGCTGATACACCTTGTTAGCTGAGTTAGAATCCATTCTGGAGCTTTTGAAATTTGGAAAGCTGCAGCTTTTGGTTTCTTTTGTGATTGTTACTAACTTGGCATTAAACTCTGATAGGACACTGCTCTGAATGTGAGGGATTTTTTAGACACGAATTATTCTCATGGATTGTCAGTGAACATCTTAGATAGCTATCACAGCCAGCAACTGACACATGCATGTATCCTGGCTCCCCCATTTAAGTGTGGGGATCAAGAGATCCACAAGTCTGTTGAGCTCCTGACATTTCCCTCATTTAGGCACAGAACAAAATGGCTTAACCTTGGCTAATCACAACCCGGTGTTTAGCCCTGATAAAACATGCACAAGCTAACTGTTCCCCTCGAGGACTACAGCACTTCAGGTATATCTACACTATAAAATAATTCATAGCATATTCCCAGTTCCTGATCCTCTTATTGCCCATACTGGGCAAACGATTGTTGACGCCCAGGCTCTCTTTAAGTATTAAACAGGTACCTCTGTCCAGAACAAGCTCAAACATCATCGGGGGGACAGTTTGCTCAAGGAATAATGTATTCCCAAGCACTATGGATGGGACTGCACCAGGGTTAATGCTGCACAGATTGACTTGGCACTGGTGATCCTGCATTCGGGTAGATGTATTTACCAGTGTGAAAGTAGCCCCCAAGGCTCTTATGTAGTCCCTCCATGAATGCAGATAATCCTCAAAGCAAATGAAAATTCTGGAGTGATGTGACTGTGAGTCTCCAGATATTTGGATTTTTCATACAGTAATGAGCTGAGAATCTCCATACTTTCTTAAAACACAAGAGGTGGTAAAAAATGCTTCTCTGGCCCCCAGCTGGACTAATATGAGAAACGCACCCTAGACTTGATCCATCTATGTACCTTTCAAAGAGTAAGGAGTTTTAAGCTAAGTTTTAATTGCCTCCCAACACAAAAGAAAAGTTGAAAATACTGATTGCTGTTAAGGGCTGTGTGTTTCAGCATGTTTCATATTTCCTTCCCAGGAGACAGATCTTGAAGGCAGATAGTGTATTCAAGAGCTGAAAAGCAATTATATATTATACAAGATGTTTAAGAGCAGCTTCAAGGCCATCTTCCCTATCTCTTTTATTATCCTTTTTTTTTGAGAGGCTAAACTCTCTGTCTTCAGGACAACCGGCTCCTTTGCTTGCTTCCTACTGGAGATCTGGCAGGCTGTTGTGCATTCTCTCCTTTCCTTGCAGTTACCAATTTTCTAATTAAGTCTCTGTGCATGCCCCCATTAAATCAATCAGAACATCGGCACTGATTGCAGTGGGAACAGGAGCAGGCTTTAAGGGCCAGATTTGCAGAAAAGCTCAGCAGCTATCATCGGGGTCAGGTTTTCAAAGGAAATGACAGCCATGTGCAAGCCACTGTTGCTGTGGAAGCTACTCCTTACCCTGCATTTGCCTTGCTGACCTCAGCTCTGGGTGCAGAACGCTTGAAAAGCCCAGCTTTAGAAACCAGCGCTGCCCCAGTGAGCATAAGAGCAATTTGGAGCTGTCAGCAGCCTGGGGAGAGGCAGTCGTCACTCTTCCTTTTGCCTGGTTGAGGCAGAGGGTTTGGTGAGTGGTCGAAGAGGAACATCCAGGTCCTGAGGTCTCAGGAACGTGTCTGAAGTGCTTGTGCTAGTAGCAGGGTGAGAGAAGCAAAAGCTGCTCATCCTGAATGCAGGGAGGAGTTGAAGTCCTGGCATGTGTGGTGTTTTTATGAACAGTAGGGTATTTTCTTTGTGTGCTCTTGTACTCAAGTCATCACCAAGTTTGCCAGCTGCTGTCATCAGCAGTGTTGTTTCCAATAAACAGTCAAGCTTTCCCCCAGACTAGGCCTTTTGTTCTGGAGAAACAAATGTGGCAGGATGTCATCAGCTCAGCTCCATCACTCCTTTTTACTCAGGGGCCTGTAAAAGGGCTCTTACTTTGCCTTATCAGAAGTACAGGTTTCCTTCATCAACTGCAGAGGGCCCTGGTCTCTGAGAGCCTGCAGGGCCTCATAGGGACAGTCGTGTCCTGGCAAGGAGAGGGACCACCAAGTGTCCTCCCAAAGTGAAAAGAATTGACTGGGAGCAGCAGATGAACCTGCCACTAACCTGATTGATCTCCTGTGTATTAAATAGTTTATGTATGCTTTAGTATGTAACACTTGTAAAAATAATAGGAGCTTTATAGTTGATTTTCATCTTAGAAAACCTTTTAGTCAAGAAAAGATCAATTTTTTGACAGGAAAAATTATCTTTTTGTCCTTACAGTAGGCAACATAGTTGAATGCACACGTTTGTTGCTAGGCTGTGATAGCAATGCAGTTTTCTGTACTAACATTTCCTTCAGCTGCTTGTTTCTCACTGCTCTTCTACAGGATCTTACTGTTCTTACTACCAGCTGTTAGACAGGGATGCTTATGGGCTTATTGACTCAGGTGAGTTCTGCTATACTCTGTTCTTCTCTCTTATTTATTCTTCTGCAAATCTTGTAACTTATTAGTGTTGATTATTCTAGCACAGTTGTTACCAAATTACAGATGCTAGTAGTATGTATCCACCAAGAGATATCTACAAGCAGGGCAACAGACACATCTCAGCTTATGTGGTTGCTGTATGTTGCATTCAAATGCCAAAGGAATGGATTGAAGTTTTGTGTCTGCAAGCAGTCCACACACTGTCATAACAGAACACACAGAGATACATAAAACTTATCCATGTAAAGCTGTGGAGCCAAACCCTTCCCTGCAAATAACCACCAGACCTGTTTATTAAAAATCTTATTTCACCTGTTGTTGGACAGATTTTTTTTAAAGTCGATTAAAAATAATGAAGCAATTCTTTTTCTGATACATTCTGAAAATAAATAGAATTTATGAACTAGTAATGTGAAATTCATGCAGAAGTAGAACAGCAATACAAAGAGCAAAAATAAGCAATGAGAATAAAAAGGTGTTGTCTATAGCAACTTGTGAATAAGTGTGCATAGTGCATTCCTTTTCTTTGCTGTTTGCACCCTGCGTACTCATTTCATATTGATACTGAAAGGTTAATTTTTTATCTAAAGGGCTGAGAATCGAATTCATACGGTATGCAGGTACCTAACTCGCATGGACCTTGTTAAAAAAAGCTTTTGTGTATGTTGGCCTACCAGCTCACAGTTTCCATCTCAGAGTATCTCTCACATTTGATGAGCCGCTGTTCTGCAGCATGGGGAAAGGTATCACAGATTCCCCCTTTGTCTGAGTATTAACGATTGTACAGAACAGTCACCATGGCTTACATTCAAATCTGTGGGTGAAATCAGTCTCTGATATAACTATTCATCTCTGAAAGTGCGGCAAGGTTGATTGTAATTAGCATGACTGGTAAATGCAAAGTAGTGCAGGTTTTAAACTCCAATCACATAGGCTCATGCACTTACGCTGGTCAATATCTTCTTCCCTGCATTTTTATTCAAATGAGACATTTGGTAGAAATTCACTGTTACAAACATATATATATGTGATTTATCAGAACTTTATACTATTTTCGCAGAAGCCTGTTCTTGCGATATAACACTGTTCTTTTTAGCAGTTTTCTTGTACTTTGTTTTCTTGTACTATGCAGTATCAGGTGGCACTTGTCAGCCTTTTTTATTTTCCCTCAAGGATTATACTTGGTAAAAATGTTTTCTTTTTCCTCTTATGGCTAGCACCTGTGGGACTTTCATGTACTCCAGTAGTGAACAGGAACCTCAAGAAATGTAAGGCAAGAAACAACAATTTTAATTGCAGTCCTGAAGCAACAATCCTTTTTATAGTTTATGTAGAACATACATGGGTCTTCATTGTGATGCAGAGTCCCTATCAACTAGAATCTGGGGAAGATGAATAATTGGAGATAAGATTCAAGATAATTAACAGAAAACAATCTGGCTTAGGATGTTGTACAATGTATACAAGTTATCACCAGTTTAGTTTTTGTAGCCCTCTGCCTGTGAAGTCAAGGCATTTAGGCTCATTTACACCAGCTGTTCACATTTCAAGATCTGAGACATTCAAAAAAGCTCTTGACATAAGCTAAAATAGCTTCTGCTTCTTGGGGTCTTTCCTGCACAGTCACCTTGCAGTTTTAAAGTCTGATGTCTTGGGACCTCATAAAGCTCAGAGTGAGTGTTGTGTGAGGGAGATCTGCTCTTTTCCAACAGCACATCATTCCTGTTCCTCCTCCTGAGGAGATGAGGTCTGTGATGTGTCTGATGCTCATCTTTCCTCTCTTCTTTGGGTCAGCAGGTAGGAGCTGGCTGTGTTCAACATTTGGAATGAAGGAGCAAAACATCTGCCTCTCTGGCTGCAGCATTAATATAGCTGTGGGAAGCTGCTCCCTAGAGTTTTGGAATATTATGCCCACTGCTAAAAAAGGTGGAGTAGTGGGAGGAAAAATATACTGTAGGCAATAAACTGTGACAAGTGTGATTTATTTCATGACTGCTACCATTGCATTTGTGGTATGTATATGTCTGGAGTCTGTGTGTGCATGCAGAAATGTCTTTGGGCCTTTAATTATTAAATTTCTGTAGTAGCTGCAACTAGCAGTGAGCAGGCTATCTATTCCATTGAAATAATGTATATTTTTTTCCTTTAAAAGCTAGAAATAGACCTTTGTTTCTCAAGAAGGGGAGATGATTTAACTGGAACAGTTACACCTGGTTTCCTGCAGTGTCGTCAACACATTTCTGAGTTCATAATAATTAGTATAAGGGTGTACTTTGTTCAAGTTTCGGAAGACATTTATATTGCTGTGAAAAACAAAATGAACATTTTCAATTTGTAATTTTAGTCTAGTGGCAAAATATGAAACATTTTCATACCAAGGTGTAGATTGTATTTTCAGCCATTTGACCTTTGGGCTGTAATGACTTAATTCCCCCACAGCTGTTTGCTGAGGAAATGTGCCTACTTCTCTGGGGACTGAGCATATGCCTGGCACACCACCAGTTTGTGGCAATTTAAAAAGTTGCTGCTTGCAAGTTAATGTGCTGTGGACCATGCACACGTTCCTACCTTACCCCAAAGCAAGGAAAAAAGCGCCTTCAGTTAAACTACTTTGAGTTTAAGCTGAGAGCTTTATTTAGCCATTGGAGAAACCTAAGAGAAACTATGCTGCTGATAGTGGGTCCAGAGAAGAGCAGTAACTTAGTAAGTCACCATAACTCAGTTGTATTTAATCACATGCCCAAAACCAGGTGTCCCTGCTCCACAGCTGCATGATTCCAGCCTGCTGAAGGGGGCAGTAGCAGTGACAGCACAGAAGGCATGCTCAGATCTCTCTGATACAGAACTGATGGCTCCAACCATTTTCACAGAATCACAGAATCGCTCGGTTGGAAAAGACCTCTGAGATCATCATGTCCAACCGTTCCTGTCTACCCCCTAAACCATATCCCTAAGTACCTCGTCTACCCGTTCTTTAAATACATCCAGGGATGGTGACTCCACCACCTCCCTGGGCAGCCTGTTCCAGCCTCTGACAACCCTCTCAGTAAAGAACTTCCTCCTTATCTCTAACCTGAACCTCCCTTGGCACAGCTTGGTACTATTTCCCCTTGTTCTATCCTCCATCACCTGGGAGAAGAGACCAGCACCCACCTCTCTACAACCTCCCTTGAGGTAGTTGTAGGTGGTGATGAGGTCTCCCCTCAGCCTTCTCTTCTCCAGGCTAAACAACAATTCCTTCAGTAGCAGTTATGTTTCAGACATGTGTAGTACCTTTAGAGAGGCAGTAGAATGTGTGCAGTGGAGTGGCTTTTGGCAAAACACAGCCTGTTATTTCTCCCAGACACATTCTGAGGCCCACAAATAAAAGGGAAGATATATATTGGTTGTATCTCCCCACGTACAACCATGTGTGGCCTAGGCCAGCCTGCAGTGTTAGTAATTCCTATCCCATGGATTTCTGGCCAGGGACAGACTGCCTGGGACTTCTGAGTGGCTGCTGCAGAGCAGAGGAATGCTACACTGATGTTGCCCTCTTGCTTGTGTAGCAGGGAGTCCCTCCATTTTGACCCTATTAACAGAAGTGCATAAAAGCAAAAGCAGAAAGAGCACTTTTACACTGCATTCATCAACACACAGAAAAGCTGTCTGCCAGGACCAGATATGGGCTTGTTCCATTACATGTCACAAAACAATTGTCTCCGTGCATGCTGGTGCTTTTAAAGCTGACATTGCTGTTGACTTAAAAGCTGTTTGCGTTACATCTGTCCATTGAGTATAGATTTCCATATGTACAGCACCAGGGCGAACAAATCACACCACAACCAGAGAACTGCGGTAGTGAATACATCTGCCTGAAATTCTCACATCCCTGCCCGTGTCCTATGATTGCATTTTATATTTAAAATATGAATTTAACATCATCAGTTTTTCTATGAACTTGAACACAGCGGTTTGACAACCATCTTTGTGTTGGTGTAGTACTGACAAATTACTGCTATACAGAAAGTGGAGGAGTCTCCCCACGTTGGGAAATGCTGAGCCTTGGTTAAAGCACTGATCTGACACTCAGTGGCTCATTTCCTTGTTCTGCTGCAGGCCTGCAAAGTGACCTTGGCTCAGTTTGAATGTATTGGATATATATGGATATATTCAGACTGTCTGTTTTAGCACCAAAGTTAGATATAGATGCTTTCTAGTCCAAGTTCAGAAGAGACCTGGAAGCCGTATTCAGGCTGCCTTTTATACATGCTCATATTGCTATCATAGCTACTTACTGGCTGGTGTCACAGTGGCCTGAATAACTCCAGTGAGCATCTAAGTTACTGTCAGAGTCCATGGACCACACAAGATGGTCTGAATACAGCCCTTTATCTCTTTGACTCAGCCCCCTCATCTGTAATGCACGGACAGTAACATACCTCAGCAAGGCTACAGATCCCAGTGAAGAGGACAACATGGGTACTTTTACAGGCAAAGATGCACTACATTGAAACAACATAAGGGGACCTGATTTTAGAGGCGTTTGCCATCTGCAAGATCTTACTCCAGGCAGAATATCCAAGAGTTAAAAACGGGATGTAGACGTTAGCAAGAGTGCACCCTGGCACCTGTAGCAGCAATTTTACATTGGCTGTGCTGTATTCCAGCTTAGCTATTTCCAGATGGCACTGTATTTTACAATTTCCTCTTGCAGTTGACTGCTATCATACATATATATAGTACAACAAAGATGTACACAAGGGTGAATTATTGCCTGTTCTTTGTTGTACACTCTT
>NW_010203075.1:11949-49571 GCF_000695765.1 Mesitornis unicolor
CATCTGGGGCTTTATTTATGTGGCATTTAATCTTCCTCAGAAGAGTATCTTTGCCTGGAAAAACAATATATGCAGCAGCTACAAAAGATAAGAAGAAAGAGAACAGTATGGCTAATAATGAGAACACTGACAGCAAAAATGTACAGGGTTTTGTCACAGTAATCCTGAGGCTGGTGGAAAGGCGGGATGAAATTTGGCAGGTACACAGAAAAAACCCAGTAGTTCCCAAGAATGAACCAGAGAAAGAGGAAAAGGCTGAGGGTTAGATGGATGTAGTACTTGTGAGCATTCTGCCTCCAGGGATATTCGTCGTCATCATCATCATCGATCACAACAGACTTGGAGAGCAGCTGCCTCATCCTGGTTGAGTCGTACAGCAGGAGAGTCACCTGGAGTCATCAGAGGAGAAAAGGGAGTAAGTAAATTGGCTGCAGAAAGTCTGAACACTTTCTGGCAATGCCAGCCTTTGGGCCAAATTAAAATTGGGTATGGGAACATCACGTAAGAGAAAGCTGGGGAGCCACAAATGAGGCAGATCCTGCTAGAAAATAATTCATGTTTTCTCTACAGTTTATTCACCAGTGAGATTTAGGCCAGACATTGGAGAAAGCTTGCCAGTGGTAAGGATGGAAAGGCATGAGAACAGATTGTGTAGGGAGATGGCAGCAGCTCCCACGCTGGAGACTTTTAAGAACAGATTAAAGTAACTGCTAAATGACTTAAGTAGAGTAGTTCCTGCCTTGTAGTGGGTGGATTTGCCTCTCCTAAGTCTACTTTCCATGGATATATAGGTGAAACAGCTTAAATAAAATTATGAAGGATCTAGACTTCAACCTAAACCCCAAATAAATTACTTCAGATACTTGGAATGACTCTCTCACATTTTCTTCAGTTAAGCGCAATTTTCTCACACCGCTCCATTTCTGCCTTCAGTCAGAACCAGCAGAGAAATTGGTGGAATACTGTGATGCTGTGAGGTTAGGAAGGTCTGGTCTACAGGGAAACGCAGCAGGACCCATCAGCAACATTTAGGAGATTTCTAGTTTAGTCATGAAAATACAAAGTACATAGATAGGTTGATTGCAGTGTAGAGCAACTTTCAAATTTCTGTCCCCTAAATGACTGTCTTAATTTTGATAGATTTATAGGAGGTATGTACAGAGCCCAACAAGGATTCGGGCCAAACATTGTAAAGCCTGTGTTATCTTGATGCACCTGAAGCATGTGGCCCAGTCCTCAAGGCACTAGATGCTGTAGTTGCAACGCCCCAGATGTCCTCCTTGTGGAAACCTCCGCCACTTTTTAGGTGCTTAGGCTCTTGTGTCAGCTTCGCTGCAGGGAGCTGTGTCCTTGGAAAAGGGCCTCTAAGAAACCAACTGAGGAGGAAGCTGTCTCGGCCAACCAGGAATGAAATTCAGAGGGAAAGGTGAAAGGTATAGATGGGGAGGCTACGGGGAGGGCTACACTGTCTGAGCAGGGGTTCTCAGCCATGTTCTCTTTCCCGGAGTTATAGTCTGTGCCCATTTTTCTGCTCAAAATGGGAGAAAATAGCACCCCTTGTTTTACACTCTCCCTTCTCCATTAGTCAGTGATTAATGGTGAGAGCACTGGCTAAGGAAAATCCATTGGGGTCAATGTTCTGCCTGGTTCAGATCCAGAGGCAAGGCTTAGCAAGAGAATCCAGGACATTCTAAGAAGAGGATTCTCATGCTATTCCCTGTCAAATGGTTCTATTATGTATGAATTATTAAATATTTGTTCACAAAACCAGCTGTTTTCCTAGCCCAGATGTTGGCACCAGCTTCTGAGAAACAGAAATTAAGGTCCCAGCACCAACACAGGCAAAAAGATGGTGCTTCCACCAAATATCTCACATCCAGCTGAGCACTCAAACTAGTAGGCTTGTTCAAACCAGCAGAGCATCTTCTTCTCAGATGAACACTTACTTTCGTCAGGCTTATGTCACACAGGAGGAATGAACCTACCTGGCCAGTGGGTCTCTTTCTGCATGGGGACCTGTGGCTTGACCTGAAGCTCTGTGCAGCTCATCAGTTTTGAACTGAGCTTAGCACATGGTCAAGTTTCATCAGGGTCACTGATGAGAAAGGAGTTAACTGACAGATCAGAATTTGGTTTGGGGAAGTCAGAGAAACCTTCCAGGTGGATTTATGGATCTCAATTGCGTCTAAGCAGTTCATGGAAAGTGCATTTAACTATTATGGGCATTGCCTTGCCAAGCTATGATTGAAGCAAATTATGGCAGTTTCTCCCATTGTTAATAACCGCCCAATGCACACTTATGGAGCAGCATGGAATGAATTCAGCAGGCCTCTCTGGACGCTGTAGAATGGTTCAGTTACCTTGATGAACATCTGTGTGTTACCATTACCTTTTAAAAGACTGGAGTTGCCAAAGAAATAGCTGAAAAACCTACAGATCTGTATAGATCTGGGCCAAAATGACTTGCCATTAAATGATGTCCATTACAGGACAGTGTTCAGACTTCATGCCTTACCAATTCTCTGAAATTTTAATTCTTGGAGGTCCAGCTAGCCAAATGTACTGCTCAGGAACCACTTCCAAAAGCCAGTATTGAAGCTGGTGCAGTCTGATGAACAGAACAGAGGGCAGAATTGAGACAGGTGGAATTTGGCTACAGATCAAGTGCTATGAGATGACACAGGAGTTTGGCCAATCAAATTCTGACCAAATGTACTGTCAAACTGCAAAATGCACAGTCCTGCTGTCAACTGAAGCCAAATTCAAGCCATTATTTGCTGTCAGCAGAAATATTAACTGACCTGCTTACCATCTCATTTAGGGTTGGAAAAATGTTCAAACCAGAAATAGCTAAGAAACAGTCAACATTTTTTATGAAAGCCATTCATTAACATGAAAATGTCCTTTCAATTCTGCTCTAATCTTTTCTAAACTATTATTAAATGAACCTCTGATTATAAAGATAAGTCCACTGGTGTGATCAAATGACTAAGCATCTGCCAGTAGAACATAGCAAATTCCTCATAACAAGATTAAGCACTTTCTTACTTTCTCTCTTGCCTTATTTACTGACCAAAGGTCCTCAGGGGGGGATGATTCATATCCCAGTGATGTACTGTGGTTTGGTTACCACTGTGAAAGTGGCCAAGGAATGCAGAGACCTGCAAAGGAATATTATTTCCCCCTTCTTTCAATCCTGGCAAAGAAATGGGGCTGAAAACATTATCAAAGGGGACTGTAGCTCCTGCCTGCAGTATCTGCTGGCTGCAGCCTGCAATGCTGTCAAGTCAGAGACTGGCGAGTTCCCTTTCAAGGGACAGGCTGCCTGGACTGAAACATTAGGCCACAACCCATCAGGTCTGCCCTGTCTGCTCTGTGGTGCCGGGCTCCTGGCAAGGTGGGCTGGATGCCGGGTTTCTGCTGCCCCTCTTGGCTTTGTGGCACGTCCAATGCTGTGGGTACAGACGTTCCTTCCAGCAGCAGCACTTGCTGTTTTCAGCCTTTCGTGCCCCAGCAGCACCTTTCCAAAACTTTTCCTTCAGCTCTGCCCTTTTTCCTTTCTTTGGCAGGAACATCTCTGAGGCAGCAGTTTTGCGTAATCCTGCTGTGAAGCCTCCAAGTATCTCTGCAGGCTGTTGTGACAAACCTCTCTGTGCCCACTGGCAGCCAGCTAACACGGTCTGTAAAGGGACTATCAGAATAGGGCGGTCCTTTGCCCTAGAGCCAATGCAGTTATAGCTTTGTAGTGAACAGGGTGTAACACAGGTATGTGTGTGTCTCTACTTGTCAAGCAGCAAAGTTGCAAGTGAGCACAGTCCACTAGAAGACTGGTAGCTGCGGTCAAAAAATACTGTGTCTGGATTAAAAAGCCCTGCTGTAAGGCAAGGATATATTTACTCTGCAAGGAAGCCATGCTGCTGTATAGTCATTGCTTCTGGCCAGGTTGGAGGGTGAAGGAATTGAACTTGTAAAGGGCTATGTACACACACCTATAGTTTTATAGTATTCCCAAAGCTGGGAGAGTAACTTCATGCATTGTCCAGCCTGTGTGTCTGAAAATGAAGGAGAAAGGTCTGGCAGGCCTGGAGGACCGTTTGGGGAAATAGGACCCCATTCATGACAGGCACCCATGCTATGTAGTCATTTCTCCCAGCAGGGACGGTGGCACAGATGCTGTGATGTAGGAGAAAGTCACACCACAGCATGTGGGACAATGCTGGCTGCTGAACTCATTAGCGTCTCGCTTGACTGATGGGTGCTTAGGTCCTGGAACAAGCACAGTTCAATCCAGACAGTTCTTTTCAGTTCTGCATGCACATAGCCATCTGGAGCCATCATTATTTCTTAACTAGCAAGTCGAAGTCTAGTCACACAAAATATTTTTCACACATAGAAGGCACATTACCTTTAAGCTGCCAATCACGCCACCCACCAACAGATATAATGGAATTAGTGGCTGAACTGGGCAATCTTCCAAAAACTTCATTCCTGAACAGCAAAAATTAATATTTGTTATCTCAAGTGATCAAATAGTGCAACAAGCTGTACAGTGAAAACTAAAGATGCTGTAAGTGGAGTGTAGTGCTCAGACCCAAGACTTGTATCCATAAATTAAAAGAGGTTTTCATCTCCCACTACAGGACCGAGGACCATGAGCAAGCAAAAGGCAGGAGAAAGAAGAGAAAGAGCAAAGGTAAAAACAGCATTGCTGTTGTTCTGGCATTACTGATCTGAGCCATGAACACAGGTCATTAACTTCAACCACTGCATTGTTGTTAAATGAGCGACTGACTGAGATTGACAGGAAATTTTCATCAGCAGTAGAGAACTAATTGAAAATCAAAACTGGTTTTGTGAAAAGAAGGAATTCTGATAAGCTTCTCTTGGGCCTTTCCTGATCATTGGCACCTGTGAGTGTGGCATGTTCCTGAGTCAGATGCCAAGTTGGGAGCCAGCACCCGTGGGAGCGCCTGGAACCATTTTAGCTTCCCAGGCAGCTGATAGGGAACCACAGACGCTCAAGTTTCCAGGCTGTTTGGGTTGCTGGAGGCTAAAAGCATTGGTTGTTATGGAGCCGGGGATCCTGGCAACCCTCAAAGCTACTGCTCGAAAGAGAAAGCTGGGTAAGTTTTAAGGGAGAGAGTGTATGGCAGAATAGGGATGTTGCTGGCAGAAGACACTGGAGCTTGTGATACAGGTCTGTGGCAGTAAGACTCATCTGTCCAAATATAGATGTCTGCAATGCAGGCATCCATATCTGAACTAGTTTCCTAGAGTCTCTTTGTAGTCAATAGGGAGAAACAGACACTTGCAAAATTAAATTCATCTCATCCCGAGACAGACATTTAAAACAGGTCAGATGAGTTAGGCCCTGAAAGTCCCTTTCTCTCCATGGCTATAAAGGAATCTCGGCAACCAGTTGTAGGTATCTAAAGTTAGCTGAGATGAATCCCCTGCCCAAGTCTCCTGCCCAGTGGCATCTTTAGTCTGTTTTAAACTGTTCATTACACTATAATTTTATTGTTATTGATCCCATGTTTCAGGGCTTCTACTGATCAGTTGCAGAGGACAGAAAGGATTTTCTGTTTTCTTCTTGTTTTATAAGTAATTTTCAAGGAGAAATTTTGACTTTTCTCTGAATAATTGAGTTCACCTAGATGCAGGATACTGCAGGCAATGTGCTGGTCTTAGTGCTAAACATGTCTTAGATGGAAAATCTTGAATCCATGTTCAGAACTAGACTGAACAGGAGGGATCAGGAAAGAAGTACCAGTGGGGTTTGGGGCTTTTTACCTTCTTCTGTAGCTGTAATCCTCTTAATCTTGTCAATTTGCCCACCAAATCCACTGCTGCTGCTGTTCCAGAAGATTGCTGATGTCCCAAACCTCTCCTGCATTCCTTGCATAGCATAATACAGGTGTTTTGGATTGTGGTTGTTTGCTGTGGGTCTTGTGTTAGTCATAGGATGCTGGGCAGTGTTTTGTAATCACCTGTGTGTAAGGGCTATGGAGTCCAATGGACTCTTCTACGCTACGTATTTATTGCCAACCATGTCATAACTGAAAAGGGCTGGACATAAATAGATGGACTCTTTACCCCTATTACAAGGCTGTAACTTTTTGTCCATTTTGCTACTGTGTAACACTGAGTCCTGCCCAGACTCTCAGCTTTACAGGGGTGGGCAGCAGGAAAATCATCAAGAATTGTATCATTTTTAGAAAGCAGCTGCCAAGGTTTCCAGAGTCCTTGGCCCTGTAATAGCCTACCACAAAAGCAGCTGTCCAGGGATCTCAGGGAATACATTTCAGTTTAGGAATATGGGCAATTTCTATTTCCAGTGTATTACTGAGATTCTGAGGTAAAAAAAATAATCAAGAAAGCATGCCAATTTCTTTTCATGGACCTATGATTCTGTTTCCCTGACAAATCTGTTATGGAGCACTTTCATATACGTAACATGACAGCAGTCAGTCTTGGGAAGGATTTGAATGACAGGCAATGGTACTCTGTAGTTTCTGGGAGATTATTGCAGCCAGATATGACAGTAGAAGAAGAGGAGGAGAAAGGGGTAGTAGTAGTAGTAGTAGTAGTAACAGTAGTAACTTGAAAAGTATGGCACTGTGGGTGAATAGGAAATATGGACCTACAGTTGACAGATGGGCATGGGTACTTGTTGCAGTGAAATCTAGGCATACACATCATGTGCCAATAAGTTCACGCACAGTGCAGGCCTGATTTGTCTGGGAACACCAAGATCAGTAGAAGAGCATCAGTGTTAGCACTTGTTTCCCTTGAGCACCAGCCATCTTCTCTCTGACTGTTAGTGATGGGCTACACAGACCATGAGGGAGCAAATCTCTGCTTCTAGTGCAATGCTCCCTGCAAGCCAGGGCAATCTGTGGTTTGGAGTGAGGAGCAATTGAACCTGACCATGACACCCAGTGCATGGGTCCAAATGAATAAACCAGCAACCTTTGCAAGGTCAGACACAGCAAGGATGTCCACAGCTTGCACAGTGTCTAAAGGGAAAAAAAGAGATGGGAGCTGTGGGGAAGCAGAGGTGCCTGCACATTTTACCTCTTGGCTACTGCAGAGCAATGCTGAGGTGGGATCCAGGTCACAAAGTCCAGCTGAGTGGACTCTTTTTAGCTGCTTTGCTTTTCTCAGTCAGCTGAAAATGGCTGAAGTGCATCCCATGGTAAAGGAGAGCTGCTGCATAGCAAAGCTAATCTTGTGTCTGGTGCCTGCTCCCCACCTTCTCTTCTAATAGGAGGCAGAGGACAAAACATGCCAGGCCATTTTTGGTTGTTCCTGCAGCTGCCATCACTTAGTGCAGACCTCAATCAGGCCCTGGGACAGGAAACTTTACACTAGGATCTAGTGCTGCAGAGGGGTTATCTCAAAGTAACTGCTTCTGGGCAGCATTTTATCAGAAAGCATGTCAGCAAATCAGAGGAAACTCACAGAAATGTTGAGTGGCTGGAGGTCTGAAATGCAAGGCTCCCATGTCAAGGTACGGAGTATGAGAATAGGCTTTGGACAACTACTGGGAGCACTTGAGAGCTGAGGAATTATTTGGTGCGGATGTGAGCGTGAGGAGTAGCACTGGGCTAAATTTGAACAGGGAAGAATTTAGACTGCCTGCTGAGAAAACGATGTCATCAGCTTTCAAATGTGATTTAGCTACCCATGGGGAACACTCTGTATAAAGGTAGTCTGGACAACACACAGGAATGTGTTATTGGGAGCAATCCTTCAGTCTCGGAAAATTAAAAAAAAAATCTCAAAAAAGGTCTGTGAGGCCCTTCAATAGCTCACTCTATTTTTGGAGTGTTTAGTGAAAAAAAGGGATCAGCTCTACCAGTAAAATTTAGAAAGCTGCTGAACAATCTGTGGCTTAAATGATGTCACAAGTCTGGAGCTTGGAAAATTTGCTGAGTCCTCTTTGTGTATCTTGAATTATACTGTGATTTACAGTACTGCCAAATTTTAAAAGTGTATAATGTTAGTGTGTAATTATTACTGGGGCTACCAGTTATTAATCTCTGAATTTTAACTAATATTCTTATAATTTCTTTGTTAACATTTGAAAATATTTCACAGTTTTTCTCTGCAGAAAGCAGGAGCCAAAATGTCTGGAGGCACATCAGCAAGTTATTCCCTGAGATCGTGGTAACAGAATGTTACCAGAAAATCAGAGGCTTTTGCTTGAATAACAAATACCTGCATTTTCCTTGACATTTCATTTTCCTAAAAATGCCTTTGCAGATATGTAGCTGCAGGAAACCAATATCCTCTGACAGCACTGTGTTACAGTGACATTATCTCCTAATTTCAGTAAATTGTGGGAAAAAAAAGGGCTCTATAACTGATGCAGGAGATACCCAGAGCTCCAGCCTAATACCTTACCATGCACTTTCCAATTCTCACTGATCCTAAAGATATTATGAAATATTCCTAGGAAATGATATTTGTAAGTGATCAGACTCCAGCCCTGGATTAATTTCCAGAAGGCTGGCTGTCAGTATGCGTACAAGCTGTACCACACTTTGAGTTATACCTTCCCACTCCTATTCCACAGCTTAGGCTTCAGCCTGGGGAACAGCTAAAGTTAAAATCCTCTTAAGAGATAAATAGTAATTTTAAGTCATGGATAAGCATAAGAGCCTAAGTGTTGAGATGTAACAGTTCAGTCCATTTCCCTACTTCCTAATGGCGCCTTAATCCTTCATTAGAACTCCCTAATTCCTAATTCAGGTGTCCTCTTCAGTCATCACTGGTACTTGGAAGGCCCCAGATGAAGGAATCAGGACCAACGTTCAGCTGAACATTTTTTCTGTGGGTTTGGCCAAGTATAGATGCCAACAGGCTAGGTGTCCCAGCTCACTTAAAAGACATCATGCAGACACCTAAAAGAGGGTGTGGGACTTTCACTGTCAGCAGTGCCCATTTCTCTGGACTGACTGCAAGGGCAACCCGCAGCACTTGGCTTGGTTACAGATGCATACAGTCCAAATCTAGGTGGGCAAGTTCAAATCTCGCCCACAGCATCTGCATGTAGAGTTCATTTGTGCCATTGTTCATGAGTGATGAGGCAGAAGGTGAGCAACTTCTCAAGGACACCCCTCTGGAGTGATTGAAAGGGCTCTTGAGGACAGGGCTTAAAATTCAAAGTGATCTTGATACACTGGAAAAAGACACCCAAAATCTATGAGATGACAGCCGATAAAGCTGAACACTGCGTATAGGAGAGAAAACTTCAATGTAAATAAAAAATTAGAAGTGTCTGATAGGGAGCAGTACTGCCAAAAGCCATCTGGGCTTACAATGCACCATAAAATAAATTGAATCCAATGAGTTGGTGCAGAGAGAGCATCTTTCATTCCGAGGTGTGTTTACAGGAATCCTGCATGTTAAAGAAGAGAGCTGATTATTCTGCACTGCTCATTCCTCAGATCTCAGCTGGAGTCCTGTGTTCCAGCTTTTTTTTTTTCAGGGGAAAAAAATAGTTACATTGGCCAGAGGCCAAAGGAAGGAGGCAAAAATGCCAAAAAAAAAAAGTTACAGAAACAGTGACCTGTGAGGTCAGGTTGAAAGAAGTAGGTTTTTGAGATCTCTGGAAAAATAAAAAAAAAGAAGATGGAGTAGGTTTATAATAGCAGCCTTCAAACAGTTCAAAAGTTCTCTTGGGTAGGACAGTGGCCAATCTGTCTTTGTGACCACGGTGGGTAGGACAGGCTGTAATCTGTTTAATTTGCCATAGGGAAGATTTAGGTTGGGTATGGGGAAAAAATATTTTGTCTGCGAGAGCAATAAAATGCTGAAATAGGCTCCTTGGGAAGCCGTGGAATTTCCTTGAGCAAGGGCAAGTCAGACATCTGTCAGGGATGCCGTGAGCCTGCCTGGAAATGGAGGTGCGCTGGTGGTGTCTTCCAATGCTTCTCAAGTGGGGGTCGCAGCCCCTGTGGGGGCTGTGAAAGGCCCAAAGGGAGCAATGGAGTGTTGGAAAATGCTCTTTTTATAAAAAAAATAAATCTATGTTAGCAGCAAGGGAAAGGTGATGTTTAAGAAAGAAAAGAAGATCCTTGTACAGTTTAAAAAAGTATAAAATTCTAAAGGATTTTCCTTTTCTTTCTTAAATACTTGATCTTGAAGTGTTACTCGCAAATCCACCCTTTGTGGGGGTTACACAGAGACAGATCAGCCAAAACCAGGTCTTGCTTTCAAAAAGGCAGAGAAATAGCAGCCTGGATGATCTCTTCTTCCCTTCCAGCCCTACACTTCTAAGATTTCTGCAGTGCAGTTTATACAGAGGGATCCTAATTTAATGAAATCTTCTCATGTGTTGGATTCTGAGCTTCCTCCCACAGACAGAGCCAAAACACCCACAGCCCTTTGCCAGGTGCTGGTATCCTAAGCAGCAATTGAGCTGAAGTAAATCCGCCAGTTAAAAACTGAGTTAAAATCAGTCTGAGGCTCAGAACATGCCAGCAGCTTCATGGTAAAATGAAATAACAGGAAGTGTACCCAAAATAAGCGATACACAACCAGAAATTTCAGACTTATGGTTAAATTTAAAGAAACACAAACCTTCTGAGGTACAAAAATGTATCAGTGACATCTCCAAGTACCCTGATTCCTGCCCTGTATTGAGGCGAGACACAACGGAGGGGATTTAAGACAAACAGGGTCAGAATTCAAGCACTGCTTCCTCCCCACTATGCAGTGTGGACTGGTATTCTGTCTGAAGCTAAAATACCAACACACAGGTTTAACAGTTGAAAACTTGAGGGTTTCCAACTCCTTTGTCCCACAGGATGGGTTAACCTGCCACACAGTGCTGGGAAGTTCATATTTTTAAATTGCTTTAGTAGCCAGCTTACCTGTGAAAGTCATGGACAGTGGTAAGGCAAGGAAAGCGAGGAGCCCAAATATAAGGCATGCTGTGAATGAGATAAGAAAAACAGCATTACTGGGGCTGGTTGATGTTCAGAGACCTGCAGTTCCATCCAGTGCTTCACAGATGCTCTATATCCATGAAGTTGTGTAGCAAGCAATGCAGTGCACTCCCCAGGTGAGATGGGAATATCTATGTCTATGGTGCAGCATTTGAGATGATGGGACCAGCAAGTGGTTTATCACTCTTCCAGAGCTCAAGCTTCCATTTTTTGACTCGTACACTGTTACTCCCTGTATCAGTGGAAAAGCAGCGAGAGACACAAACTGTTTTCGTTGCCACTACTTCTGTCTGCCTTATTGCAAGGGCAAGGACTCAGCCACTGCTGCCATAGCCTGCATCGGCTTCAGAGACACTGCCAGGTGACTGCTCAGTAAACAAGTAACTCTGCATCAGCTAATCCGTGGCAACCGATGAGCCGTATCTGTTTGCTAAGCAAATAGCAGCTTTAATGCCATTCCTCTTAGTTTTCACTGATAGCTAAATAAGCTGCGTTTATTGCAGATGTGAATGGTTTCTGGCTGGACTGACTTCCTGGCCCAGCTTGACTCATAATCACAAAGGCAGCAGCCCCACTACAAAGAGTGGGACTTGTCACTGGGATGGATCAGCTGCATGGAAGGATGCTCTTGGAGGTGCACACAGGCTGTTCCCACAGATGAGTGGATCTGAGGTGCTTGATTACTCCCCAGAGAGCTGCTGGTGTGTCTGAACCCTGATATTTTCCCAGCACAGCCTGATGCTGCTGAGGATGAGTGCTTGCCTTTGCAGAAAGTGAGAAACAACAGTGTCAAGAACAGTGTGAGCAGCCCATCTAACACAAGCTGTCACCTCTGTGCCATCACTTGGCAATATTAAAGGGAAATGCTGCCCTGCAAAATGGGAGTAAAACGTAATGAGGACAGTCTGTGGCAAGCATCCCTGCAGAGCACTTCTGCAAATGTCCTGGTCTGCAAGCAGATGCCTAAGGAGGCAAAAGGTCAGTAAGCAGAGGTGGGCATCGATTGCAGAGGGGCCAGGAAGGGCATGGATAAGAAAACGAGTAGAATGTCTCCTTGGAGGCTTGCAAAGAAAATCTTGGAGCGAGCGCCCAGGGTTGGTTTGAGACCAGCCCTTCCCCAGGCAAACTGTGTCACGCAGCTCCCCGTGCCAGGGAACTGCAACCTCTGCAAGGCGAATGGCGTCTCCCTGGCTGCGCCAGATTGGAGACACTGCCAGCACCCTGTGTACAGTGCCACCCTGGGAAACTCTGCAGCACTGCCAAAACATCACCCCCAGGGTGCCTTAGAGAGAAAGGGAAATGGCATTGCCATCATTTTACAGAAGGAGAAACTGAGACAGAGGACATGGGAGCGGCATCAAAATTCAGGGCAGATCCACCAGGCTTTCTGGCTCACAGACACTTTTCATGGGAACACACCATCCCCCACATGCTGCTTGGGTTTTCTCCGCAGAGAATGATGATCTTACACTTCAGCGCTTGAGAGACATCTTTCTTTCTCAGAAGTAGTGTGTTTGTTATCTCTGAATTGGTAGAGACTGCAGATATTTTGAGCTGAAGAAAGCACTTCTGTTCCTTTGTGCCCCCTCCTCCTCTCCCTGTCGGGCCGTCTCTCTCTCACACACACACATTTTTGCTCAGGCTCTCATATCTCTTGAATGCTGCACAGTACAGAAATTCTTCCTCTGCTTGAATAGTGTCCTACACTCGACTAAGCTCTTTCAAATGCTGACAGTCTCTCATTAGAACAACTCAGCCTGGAGCCTCCCTTTTCACCACATGTCACTTTTCATGCTAAGTCGTCTTGCCACTACATTATCTAGACTATTATTTTCATATTCAGAAGTGATGTTATTGTAGCTGAGTTGGGCTTCCAACACACCCATGAACATCACCTGCAAATGGTGCCCACAGCCTGGGCAATCCATTTATCTCGTATCCAAATGGACACAGTTCAGGTGTGCAGGAGTGGCATTGATTTCCCGCTGTTGCCAGCAGCCCTGTCACCGCGGCGCAGCTTTCGGAGCAGCATAACCCCTCTGTCTGCGGTTTCACAGCCACCTCCTGTTTCTGCCCTTGCTGCAGGGGCAAGCACTCAGGAGCCTGGGAGGAGGAGGCATCATGACAATTCTTAATTGTGCAGCCCAGCGTCTGTCTGACCCCTGGGAAGGAACACTGCGGTAACCCTGTAAAATGCTCAGGGTGGGCCCATGTGTACGTGGGGCTGCGCATCTGGCACACAGGTGTCTGTGTTTGCTTGTGTCTAGCATCCACCCGATAGCTTGATTTTGGAGGAGAGAAATGGGAGGTAGGGACCACTTGCAGCTCAAGAGAGAAAAGAAATGGTTCATTAATTCCCCTCCCAAAGCAGTCACTGGGAATGTATTTACTCATTATCTCCCCATTCAGCTACAGCCTCTTAGGTCTCAAATTAGAGGGGCAGATGCATGGTCTGGGAAGGCTTCCAGGTCTGTGTTTAGCAAAGTAAAGCTCTCAAAAACTGACTGCACAACTGGCAGGGCTCCGCAGCCGCTCTCTGTGCCACTAGCAGCACTAAAGACCGTTTTCCCCAAAATGCGTGGGGTTTTCACAGAAATGCTGCTCAGTCAGGATACACTCACTTTCTGCTGGAATTTGTCTGGGCTGTGCTGCCACGTTCTGGTCTGAAGACAAATTGCTCAAGAAAATGGTATTTGCCGCAGGGTAGCACAGCTCTGCAGAGGTCGCTGCTCTCTGTGCAGTTTCACATCTGGGCCTGTGGTATTTTTTAAGTTGGTGATATGGCCTCACAGACAAGGCCCTGGACTCATTCCTAGAAAAAGTAGCAAAAAAGGGCTGGTTGTCGCTAAAAACTCAGCAGGGCGAGGGAAGTGTTTCCAGGCATGGCCCAGAAGGACACCTGCTCCTCAAAGCTGGTGTCGGGGCATCAGGCAGGAGAACCCCCTCATCTGCACTGCTGGGCAGCACGTGGTGGGGCACTGGTAAAGTCCTGCTTTGGGAGGCATTAGCGAGCAAGTCCTAATGTGCTGGGAAAGGGGTGAAGGGAAGAGCTCGTGTCTGGGATCACAGCAGAGGAAGAGGAGAGCAAGGGGCTGTATGTCTTGCACATTCCTTGAAATCTTTGGACACAAAAATCAGAGCAGTGGGTGCAGATTTTGTGTCTCCTGCCCAGCAGGGCGATTAGCTGATGCAAGTCTGCTATTTAGCTGAGTTACTCCTACCAGGGTATCCCCATGGAAGTAAACAAACTTGAAATCAGTGTTAATATTATGCCTGTATGACATGATCTCTCTTCTGTCTGACACCGGAGCTGTTACATCTTCCATAGCCATGCCTCAGCTCTGCAGCTCTCCTCCCCTCCCTCTGCTACTCCCTTTCCTCCATCTCCAGTTATGTGCCTGGCCTCAGGGCACACAGCAGATGAGCTGTCCTCTGGCGTGTGGGACGGATCTGCAGGCAGTGTTGGACGTGACACCAATTCACCTGTGGGATCCTCAGACTTTATTTTGCTGCCATGATTTTTCCCAGCACTTCCAAATTTCAAATCAACTCAGGCTGTCCCTGTTTACTTTGAAAAGAGAGAAAAGTTTCTTTCTTTTCAAGTAAGAAGAGTCCTCATGGGATTTTCAGAAGTGATTTATGAGTATGAATCTCAACCTGCCCACTCTTCTTAGGTAGTATGCTAATATGGCTGTAGTGCAACCTACTCAGTAGAGTGTGTGACAAGCTTTCTGATAATAAATACAGTAATAAATGAAGTGTTGTGTACATTACCATCACTCCCAAATGCTGGTTGTTCTACAGCCTGTCAGGTTCCTGATAAAAAAAGAATTTATTTTTTTTTAAAATGAGATGCTGCAGCTTTCAGACAAGTACTGCAGTTACCTTAGGATTTATCTGCGTGAGCAAGCTGAGGAGCAAAACTCCGGGTGTAAACTCGCAGTACTCCCTTTGGGCGCCCCGTGAGAGCGCTGCCGTGAAGGGGGCTGACTCTCAGCAGGCTGGATGTGAGCAAATCCGGGTCAGTTGGCAGGGCCCTAGGACTGATCATGTCCTGAGGCAGATGCAGATGGCAGTGCACTTGCTTAGTAAACAGTGTCACAGGGTGCTGTACAGCAGCATGGACACTGGCGGTGTAACAGGCTGGGGTGCAAACAGGTAGCGGATATTTTAATCTGTGTTTTATTCCTTCACAGTATCCACGGGCGTCCTCTACAGTCTTGACAGGGACTTGGAGAAAAGAAAGGATGTAGTGTGCATGGGTGCTGCAGTGACAGACCAAATCTCAATGGATCTCTCTGAGGAACCAGCTCCAGCTCCACTGGTTTTACAGACTGGTGATGAGTCTGCCCATGGATTTGGTAGCTGTGGATACTGCATGTCTTTTTGGACTTTTGAGTAACAGGAAGATGTCACTACATCAGATGGGATATACAGAAAAGCCTTGAATGAACTAACTTTGAAGGAAAATAGTTAAATCTGTTCAGCTTGGCTGGCCAATGGCCAAATTGGTTTGAGCAAGGTTTGAGCACTCTAAAAATGATCTGTGGGTGATTCAAAGAGCTATGAAGGTAAAGAGATGAACTTGAGCAGAAACAAAGATTGCTCTGTCCATGAGGCTAAGCGCCATAGCAAGGAGATATATTGATGGAAGAGTCTTGGGACAAATGCCAGAAATCCCACCCCTAGGGTGATTTAATCCCTTGACTAACATCAACTAAATCATCAGTTGGAGGATTCAGCATAAGAAACAGCCACTCCCATGAAGGTCTCTGGTCCCAGTTGCAAAGTCACCATAGGAAGCAGGGGAAGTGTGATAAAACTGACTTGCAGACCAACTCCAAGCTCAGGGCCACCAGCTGTTCGCTGCATGCCATCACTGTTTGCTTAGACAAGGTTGTGGTCCTGTGAAATGGTACTTTGGTACCCAGATAAGCTACACTGACATCAACTGCCCAAAATTTAAGTTCCAGGTTCCAGGACTGACACCAGCAATGCTGCTCTCATCAGAAATGGTGTAGAGTAGAGGTGCCAGTAATCTGGGAACCTTCTAGATGGAGAGGATGTAGATGTAGATGTAGATGTAGATGTAGATGTAGATGTAGATGTAGATGTAGATGTAGATGTAGATGTAGATGTAGGTACTTTGGGGGTTAGGCAATATTGCAGAGCAGCAATTGTCTCAATTTCATGCCACGCCTCTGACTTTTGAACTACAATTATGCCGTGGTCTAGGTTCTGGATTTGGCCCCTTGTGATTAATTTCCAGATGTACTTTAAAAATAAGATTTAGGCATTATATAAAGAGCCACCAGTTTGCTTTGCAATAGACCCATGGTTGTGGCATAGCCACCTTTTTTTTTTTGGATCAGTTAATTAAAGACTGCCCTAATGTGCTGAACTTGAATTGCTGCACCAAGAATGAAAAGAATTTATAATGATGCTGCTCAGGTAGGTGGACTCTTCAGAGTCATTTAAATATCAGGAGACCATAGATATAATTGTGGGGCTGTGCTGAAATGCTCTTTGAAAAGTATACACAGGATGATGAGAAAAAGTGAAATTAGTGTTGCTGCACTTCAGGAGGGTTTGCATTTTAATGAACAGAAAATCGATTTTGGATGCACTAGCTGTTCCATAGCTAAAGCTGTGCTGATTTTGAACTTAAATGTAATGAAAACCTAAAGATAATGGGTTTCCTGGAATAGCATTTCAGAGTTGCCTTACTCACAGGTACCTTTGTGGGTACCCAAGAGGCTGTAAGAGAGTGTAGCTGAGATCAGAACTAATCCCAGCCTCTCAAAATTATTTCAGAAAGTTCATTTATTTTCTTTGTTGTCATTAAAGTCCCAGGGGCTATTTAATGCTAACAGGGAACAGTGACATTTTGCTTGTAGGAACAAAAAATTAGAGAAAATACTACTTTTGCCTTTTTTTATGATGATATTCACTAGTGAGTCCAGATCCCCTCTGCATGTCCTTTCTGTGGGGTGTGAGGGAGCCCACACCAGACCAATCCCGCTCCCAGGGGCTTGTCAGGGTGTGATGAGAGCCCCACATGCTCCACATCCCATGGTTTTCATCACTGACCAGCCCTCCTTTCCCCTGGGCAATGATGAGCACAAACAAGTGGGCCAGAAAATGTCCTCTCCCTCCTGTCTGTGCCAGGTTCCTGTGGGTGGGCCTGGTTTCAACACAGGGCAGGGCTCTCTGTCCGCCTGGCTTGGTTTTCTCTGAAGGGTTTTAAGGCAGCAAAGGAGTTAAGGGGCTTAATCATTAATAAAAGTTCGCTCTGAACTTTGAAAGCCTTTCAAGTGAAGCCAAAAGGAGGAATATAAAGGACCCCAAGGTAGCAGCCCTAGACTGGCAAATGCAGCAATTAGTGTGGGTGAAGTATCATTTACAGTGAGTGGTCAAGGGGTTTTCTTCTTCTCATATTTGAGTGAAATTAGGAATTGCTGTGGCCAAGAAGCTAAAGCAAAGGCACTTGCAACTTGGAGTGAAAAGGAGACGCAGTCAGCAGGATTAATCTGCTTTAAAACCCTTGGATTTTAAACTCCTGCCAACAACACTGCTTCCCTGGTCTCACAAAAACCCACCCCTAAAGTGTATTTCTCCTGCAAGCTTTCTGCTGCGTTGCTCTTTGCAGAGCAAGAGCCAGCCGGGTCACCGAGCCCTGCTGGCTCCTTACACCACTCTGTGTCCTCCAGCCAGGGTGGGACAAACCAGTTGCTCACCACAAGCCTGAGTGAGCCCAGGCTGTCATGCAGGAGATCTCTGTTCAGATACCTGATGCTTCCTACTCACAACACATGGCTGCTTGTGAGGGCCACCACGCCTGCGGTGACCACTGTGCCAGGGGCTGGGCAAGCAGAGGGATGGGGACCCTGGGCCAGATGGCTCTGGGTGGAAGGGGGCTATTCCTGACCATGCTCTGTCCCCGGCCTTGTGTCCTGCTGTCCACACACAGGCTGGCAGCAGTTTTGCTTTGCAGGAATTGCTCCTGGGGGAGTTTGGCCCCAGGCTGTGCTGCTCTTTATCAGGTGGTTTTCTCTGCAGGTATTTCTGCCAGACTCCATGTAAGGTACCACTTGAAACAGGAGACAAACACATTATATTGCTTAGGTTGTTTGCTGCAGCCCATATTTAGGTACTTGGTGGTGGTGGTTTGAAATTTTACATTGGTCTGCTACAATCCAAATACCGATGCAGGCAGATGTTATTGGGATACAGTTCCTATTGTGTGCTCCATCAGCGCCCAAAACTGCCTAGGAAAGGAAATACCTCAGAAAGGAGGGAATAAAAGGAAACGTAAGTGGAAGATTCAGGTGGGACTTGGTATCATCTTAACTCCTTTATGCACCTGACTTAGTGACAGGGCTGCTTAAATACAGAAGACGACCACTGCCCGAACTGCCTTACCATTGCTGGCGATTTTAGATATGCAGCGGTGACAGGCTTTCTCCAGGCCAGCAGTCATCATGAAGAGTCTTTTGGAGTATCTATGGGGATACAGAAATTAATACGGTTAGCAAAAGTGTCTTTAACTTACTAAATATCTTGACTCAGAGTCACTCAGACACTTTGGCAGGCTTTCACTACCCTCAAAAAACCCAAAGCATCCACAAATCCAGACAGCAGCCATCAGCGTGGCAGACCTGACTCCAACTATGCCTTCCAGCAGCTTTGGATTTGCCTGCTGGTGATGCTAGAACTTCAGGATCCTGGGAGGAGTATTAATGTTGTCTCCCTGAAAACTATAAAAAGATCTGTTTTGACTTTGCTTTGGGCTGAGGCAGGACAAAGTGTATTTAACTGTTACGAGAAAATCCAGTGAAACTGGTAAGGTTCACTACACAAGCCTCTGCAAAAATTATTTAGTGAACAAAAATGAATTAAAGAAAGGAGAAGAGAGGGTGAAAATAGTTTTAAGATCAAGAAGGATTCTGAAGAGGAATATGGAATAAAAACTGCAAACCACAGGAAGCCCAGAAAAAGATGCCTTTGATTAAAGAGTCGCTGGATTAGAAAGTAGCTCTTTGTCAAGAAGAATTTTTATGAGGTGGGGTGAGGGATGAGCAAGCAGCCAGGCATCCATGGCCTGGGCGTCAGAGAGCAGCAGACAGTTTAGTAACATCCAGGGTCAATGGGAGTGTGGAAAGCTCAGATACACACACACACACACACAAACACACACACGCGCGCACACTAACGCAAACAAACACACGCGCGCGCGCACACATGCGCACCTCGTTCTTTTCTAAGCTGACATGAAACCCATCCTGGTGGGTTTTCTCACCATGCAATGCAAAGCCCAGCCTGGTCCAGACCCTACCAGGGACCACAGGGCCCTGGATACGTGCTGAAGATAAAGACAGACTTGAACCACGCAGCCAATGTGTGGCCATACTGCCCTACTCCTATAGCATGTCCAAGCCCTACCAGACATGGCCGAGCAGAGCTGTCTGCCTCCTGAGAGCCTCCTGCTAGCCCAGGGACCTATGGGCTGCAGCAGCAGGTGACCCTCTGCTCCCATGGGGAATAGGATGGGGTTCGCTCCTTGCACATTGGTGTTGCAGTTTCTATTTCCTGGCAGTGACAGCAGTAACAGAGGCAGGTCTGGCTTTACCTGCCAGCGAGCAGCCAAGCACGTAGCAGGGACGGGCTTTCCTGGTTGTCCCACTGGGTCAGTGACCCATGCTGAGACACCTGCTTGTAGCAGCCAGCCACCAGCGTACATACCCACCGTCAACATCGGGTGTCTCATGAATTTTAGCTTGCTTCTCTAGCCCTCATCTTCATACCATACCTCATTTGATGGGTGGGTGTAACTGCTGTAATTAAGCCTTGCAAATCCCAGTGGACATCTCCATCAGTACTGAATGATGGACCAGAATGGAAATTACATGTGAGTGCCTGACCTCTGTGGGGTGCATGCTCCTTGTTCCAGCCACCCAGCCTTCTTCAGAAGAGCAAATACTATGCCTTTGGGTTGCAACTATCAACAAATATTTTAAGGAAGGAAATGAGCACTGTTGCATGTTCAGGGGAAAAAGGAAAGAGGAAGGGAAAACTGGTAGTTTCCACAATCAAATGACACATTAATTTTAAACTTTAAAACTTTTGGTGCAGATTTGTTCCTAGAAAGTGCACAAACAGGCATTCATTTTGAGTATGCCATTGGCTGCTGTGAAATTAGCTCTAAATTATGTAGAGATCAGTAATATTAGTCTTCATATCAATGCTTATGACTTATTACTTTTACTGCAGTAATTCTTACAGGAACCATCTTAAAAAAAACAATGCCATACTGAAAATTGGTTGAATACCAAATTATCTTGAGCAGGATTGCGTTTGGCTGGGAATGCTGTATTTCCATAAGCAGAGGGTAAAACACATGTTTTGTCTAAATTTACTGTTATTCTACACCAAAGGAAAACTCGGTATCCGGGAGCATGTCTCCATCTAGTGCTGGAGCCCAGAACTGCCTGTGAATCAGAGCTCTGTGCATGCAGTTTAAACAGGTGAGATATAAAGATAGCAAATTCAGGGTGGCTGCACACAAAATGTGTTCACACAAGGACACAGCACAGCCAGGTGATGGTTTCAAACCTTCCTGGGGCACTGGTTTTGACTCCTACAGGACTGATAAACCCCTTGGAGAACACAATATGTTTGCTGGATAAATAGGTGCTGCCCCTTTCCCCCAGCCCTTCGGTGATTCTGTACAAGCTGCTGTGGGTGTTAAAGATGAATATTTTCCCATGTGTCAAAGCATGAGAGCAATTTGGCAGCCAGACAGCTGGGGAACGGTTTTGTTCCCCAGCTGAAATTGGGAAACAGTTGCTGAAACTCACAGGAAACTGCAAGTGGTTCAGCATGAAGACTGGTGGCATGCAAAGGCAGGCTTGGTGTCCCACTGCACGGTGCCCACTCCTGCTTTACTGGAGAGTTGGGAAAGTCACATGCAAACCAGAAATTTCAGCCACAACTAGGAAAAAAATGTTAAAGACCAAAGCCAACTTCTGGACCTCCTTCCCTGGGGTAATTTCCCCGAGGTGAAGGGACCTGGTCATGTGTTCACAAGGGTCAGTGAGGTGGGGGACAAGTTTCTGAGCCCCCTGCAGGTGGCTGGTACTTGTCCACACAGCCATTTTTTTAGGGCGACAGGTTGCAACCCAGCCACAGCAGAGCCCCAGCACCCCCGTGCCCCCTGTAGCCTGCCCAGCACTTCCCCATTCAGGGTCCTCTCTGCTGGTGCCTGGTAGCCAGGTTTGTCCCAGAGTGCTGGCTGTTACTCATCTGGCACTCACACTGTATCCCATGCTCCTGCTTTCTGTTGTAACTCAGTTCCTTGTCCCCAGAAAGCAGTGGTGACAAGCCTTCCATCCCAGTTCCTTCTTTATTTCAGTCAGTTTTAACTTTGCACTATTTTTCTGGTTGTTATTCTCACCCTAAATGTTTAGGTCAAAAGAAGAGGAGCACTCACTGACTGGCGCTCCCCTGACCCATGATGTAGCCGAAAGGCAGCTTCACTCTGGCTCTACCATACATCAGCCTAAACAAGAGCCACCTCCACACTTGTCCTACAGTGTTTGGTCTTCTCAGACTGAGATCTGCCCTCCCCCAGGTTCAGGTGCCCCACTCTGTGCTGATAAACACAGTGGGCAGAGTCACTGGGGCTTCCTAAAACCCCAGTTCCCATTCAACAGCTCCTGACTGCCAGAGGCTTCTGTTGGGACATGATGGGCCAGCAAGCCACTATGGAGCAAGGTCTCTTCTCTAAGGACTGCTAGAGGGAATGGTTTCTTTTTATTTTTAATAAAATATTCAGAGCAAAGTTCCCTTCCAGAGCCAATTTCTTCCTAACAAACCACAAAGCCTCACACTGCCTTTTATCCTGGCACATCGGACACTTCCCAGTGAATCCCTCTTACCTGAGAGTGCTCTGGGTGCCGAATCCGTTCACTTGTGTGCATGGGAGACCAGGCAGAAGAACCTCAAAATCCAGCCTTCAGCGAAAGGTGGCTGGGAGAGTCTTCTCTGGTGAGACACCAGAGCCTTGCTCGGCTCCCCAGGACCCTGCCCGCGGGTGGTGAGGTTTGAGGAGGGCTCTGTTGCTCTTATTCCTTCTCGCACACCTCTCGGCAGCAGCGCCGTGGGAGCTCTGGGATGCGGGAGCGCTTGCCGGCAGAGCCCATCCTCATTAATTTCCCCACTCCCACGGCTGGCTGGAGCCACAGCCCACCCTGCGCCGTTTCAGGGTGTCAGCAGGGGGAAGCAAAGGACCCCACACGTCTGTGAGTGTACTGCAGGAAAAAAAAAAAGACATATCCTTCACAAAGTCTTTTATTTTAGAAAAAAGAAATAATTTATTCAGAAATCAGTAGTGAATGGTCAGTACTTGGTTCATTCTTTCTGCAGTTTGCCCTCCTTCCTGTCAATGCACTTGACAAAGCTCTTTGCAAACTGCCACATATATAACCTTAACTGTTGGCTAGTTTATATGTCTTGCGTCACCCTGGCAAAGGTCTATTTGTTCGGTGGTTACTTGCTAGGTTGCTTTCCCATCGGCAGGTGCCAATTTGGTATATTGGGTCTAATTATAGGTGTGGCATCACTTTCTGGCAAGCCCGTGTTTCTGTACAAGAGAAAGTGGTGGTGGGGGTGAGCCACTCTGCGGGAGCAGTGACAGCATTAATAAGGACTGACGTATATTTTGTATCCTTTCAAAAAGGCTCCACAAAGAAAGAAAAGATTACCTACTGCGTTAGTCACCGGCAGGTTGCTGACTAAGTGCCTCCTCTGGTGGAATAATTCTGCCTTCAGCTGCCAGGTTTGCACTGTTTATCACCAATATCACTCCAGTGTTAAAGGTCTTGCATTAAGAACAGGGCATCCACACTGGGGTCAGCCAGGGGAAGGAAAAGGATGGTGTTTGATGAGAAACTTTGCACCATTGGATCAGCAAAATATACGTGCGTGTGGACCACTGCACACCACTTTTTATACTCTCCATGCTTTTCTCAGCTGCGTGGCCACATGTGCTGGAAAAAGCACTGACCACAGCATTACATGACCACCTGTTTTCCATAGTCCAGCAGAGTGATAGAGATGAAATGCCGAGCTCTTTCCTGCTGTTTCATTCCCTGGATACTCCTATCCTAAGCACAGGTAACACAGAGCAGCAGGTCAGCTTGTACCATGCCTGCAGCTCTGCCTGCCCCACACCTGCTCAGTCTAAACTAAGACTTTAACATATTAAATGTAGTGTAATCCAAGCCTTTGCTCTTCTGGTTTGGCTCTGTAGCTCACATATTTCACACACAGCAGGAGGGCTCTGTGGCTCAAGGAGACCCACTGCAGGGCATGGCACTGTGGGAAAGCCATGAAATATTATTAGATATTTTTGATGGAATGTCAGCACTGAAAGCAATGGTTCAAAAAAGAGGTCCAGCCTTCCACACCAATGGCTTGGCACTTCCATGCAATGAGGGAGCAGCAGCTCCTAGGGAAAGTGTTAGATGCAGAATGTGGGGCAGCAGCATAGATAGGACAGGGTAGAATACCAACTAGAGCTGATTCTGCAGCTATAAAGCAAGATAATTTCAAAGGGGAAAAAGAGAAATTTTGCTAGTGTGTCTTTGGGTCCAAGGCTGGAAGCCTGGAAAGTTTTGGTTGAGGAAGTTTGGCAGCAAAGCAAAGGGTGAGATGAAGGCTTTTATTCATTACATTTAAACTTGGGTTTATTTGAGAACTTAGACAGGCAGCCCGGCTCCTCTGTGTAGTCAGTGAAGAGAGTGGGGTGGCATTTATGGAAGACTCTGGTGCTGGAAGAGACACAAACTGGATGAGTGGCCAAACCAGACAGCTTGGCTTGTTGTGGTCCTAGTTCTTCTTCAGTCTATCAAATCTCCTTCTTCCAGTGGAGAATGCTGCACTTTCTGTGGTTGTTCCCAGGCCTGGCAGGGGACCTGAACAGGGATTTCAGTTCTCTCCAGTGTCACTGCCTTCTTTGGGGTGCTTTTTCTCACCCTCCAGAAAGCTCCTGAGGAAAGTTTTGGGTTGCCTGTGGCTGCTGAGGGGTGTGGGTTGGGCTGAACAGAGGCACTCCACAACGTTGCCACCAAAAGCACAAGCCAGAGCACAGTCTCCTAAAACATGGCTTTTACGTCCCCCCATAACATGCATTTAGGATTATTTCACCAAGTGCCTTTCTGAAAGAAGTTGCACCTCAACGTGGATTTTCCTGCCTATTTAATGATTAGTGTGGAGAGGGAAAGGGCCCTGTAGAGATGCTGTCTTTTATTTTCAGTTTGCATTTGTTTTCACTTAATTTTTATCTACCATATGAGGTGAGTACTTTTGCCACAGGACCTTCTCCTTCGGAAGACTCAGAAGTCAAAATCGACATAAAAATAGTCTCCCATCTCCTACATTACTTTGTTATTTTCAAATTGGAAGAGTCTGTTTTCTTAAATGCTGCAAGTAATCAGAAATGTTACATTTTCTTGTATAAATTATGCTTGTGTATAGCAATATAAACAGCCCATGGGAAAGAAACTCAGTGTACGTTTCATTTTTTCCATTGTTCAAGGCAAAAAAAAGGAGTGTATTTATCTGCTAAGAAAGACTCTGCTTACACAGGGAAAACCAATCATCAATACCAACTTACCAGCATTTTAATGACCAGCTGTAGGGATCCCAGAAATTATAACATTCAAACATCATGAGAAGATCAAGGCAAAAAATAATGGGGACCAAGAGTCCCTGTGGCAAGCACAGCCAGTGTTGACAGTGACACTTTGGGGTACCATTAAGCTGCTCGATTCTGGTGATTGTAAAGGAAAATTTCAAGCAGCCTTAGAAAAACTCTCAGAATAGAGGTGCTGTTGGTGCAGTGAGTCATCACTTTCCCTGTCCAAAGGCCCCTGGACCGTGAAAGCCAGGAGGTGACCATCTCCATCTCCTGGTGTGGTCTGGAAACTGCAGAGCTCAGCACAGGGCAGATGCTGTGAAACACTTTCACCTGCTGACACACACTAGATCAGACCAGGCTATTTCTTCTCACCTGCATCACAGAGGAGATGTTTTTGTGTGGCTGTCACAATAAATTGCAGATGTGTGTGAAGTGTGCTGCTGTGGATGTGTCTGTTCCTTGGCTTCTTCCTATAAGACTGACCCGGGGAAGGGAGATCTATGTGCTGGTCTCCACAGCCGTTTACTTGGCCAATGTCCAAGAGGCAAGACAGAAAATGAGAAAAATATCAGACTGTCTGCTTCACGTTTCTCCTTACTTAGGATAATTTGTCATAACATAATCTAGGCATAAGAAACAGAAAGAGAAAGGAAAAAATGTGCTGGGCAACCTGTGGAGAGCGTAACTTTGTGAAAGTCTAGTAAAGAATAACTGCTCGTGTTGCAACTTTCCCTTAGAGGGTGTCTTTTTTTCTACTTTAACTACACAGCACACAAGCAGAGCAGGATGAGATTTGCCTTGTTTCCATGGGAAAGTGGATTAGAAGACACAAAGATGCCAGCTGTGTTTGAGGACGCTGTTGAGCCCCCAGCCTGTGGTGCTGAGGGATAATTCTGGGAAAGTAACAGGAGATGTTCCCTGGGTCCATAGCCACTGTCCAAGGCAAGGTAATGGGATAGGTGTCCTCACTTCATTTGCTTGTATCTCTAAGCCTTCAATTACTTACCAAATTCAATCAAAAAACAGCAAATAGACTCGCAAGTTATTAGAGGGAACAACCAGGCAGGAAGACCCAAGGCTACAAATGTGCACAGCGTCTTTCCATAGGAAGTCAGGCTAAAACAAAATGCTGGTGTTTGAAAAGTTATTAATGTAATTACTACTTAGGAATACTTGCTGGATTTCTACAGGGAAAAAAGGCTTCATTTCATTTTTGTTGAATGGTATTTGTCAGAGATTGTCTCCCACTGGTAATTCAGGAGGTGAACCTGTGCATTGTTCTGTGTAAAGAAAATTTCCCTTGAAATAATACCTTGATTTAAAGACCCCAGTCCTCTGTTCCCTTGCTTACCCATTAAAATTATGAGTTGCTCAAATTAATGTGAGCAAAATTTACCCATAAGCCCAGAATATTAACCAGGAAATTCCAGTGCTCTTGAAACTTGCAGTAAGAGAAAGCGTTTTGAAACTTACAGTAAGAGAAAGCGTTTTACTAAACGTGTAAAAGCCAAAGGCCCTGTTGAGGTCCATGTATTCTTTCTTTATGCTACTACAGAGTGTGATAGAAAAATGTGTAGAGTTTGTAAAATCCTTTGGGAGTCCCTGAAAAATGAAGTGGAGAAAAAAAGATTAGCTTCTTACACAAAGGCATAATAAAACTACTGAACAATTCTGTCTTAATTGTGCTTTGTGCTAGAGTATAAGGGAGAGTTATCACAGCTGAATAAAATGCTAAACTCTCCTAGCAGCAAAATGCCTCCTTTAATGTAATAGCAGGAATAAACCTCTCACTTCTAAAATACAGTTGACAAAAAAAAAGAGCTAATAACTCATAAAGGTTTTACATGCAATAAAAAAATCAAAGCCTGTAAAGTTACTATGTATAAAATATGATAATCTAAATCAGCAGTTTAATTTGCACTTCTGCAGATCAGAGCTAATATTCCCATTGCATGCAGCCGTAATAAAATGTACTGTTCCACTGACAACGGAAAAGAACACTGTGCTTTTTCAATTATTTTATTTCATTTTCTCACTCATAAAATGTGCCTTTTGCCACCTGTCAGTGCATTTATCCTCCTCAGTTAGAGGACAGCAAACCATACTTCACATGGTATCTGTTCAACAGAACTGAAAATACTAACCCTCTGAAAGCGAGGAGCAATATCACTATTTGTAACCTTAACTCATGAGAAACAGAACCATACATTTAGTGTAGAGTAATTATGGTGAACGATAATGAGAAAAATTGCTGAGGAGATTTCAAAGCAGGAATAACGCAGAACAGTGAAGTGACTGCAAACGAGTTAGGATTGAGTTCAGTGCAGTATTGAGATGTGTGGAGTTAGGAGTCTCCAGTCTGCCTATGAACTTCGACTAGGGTCTGGGGAGAGTGATGGCTTGATTTAGTTCCAGAAATGCAGGCATTTAGTCCCACCTGGGCTGCTCTAGGTATTCTGCTTAGCCAGAAGAGTGTGGGTCTCCTGTAGGTCCTGTCTCATATCTACCAGCCCTGCATAGATGTTCTGGGTAATCGAGGGCACCTCAAACAGCTCTAAAAGCCAATATTGATCTGAACAGCTCTTGCATTGGCTAGTTCTGACTGTGATGTGGGTACCTACATTGTCTGTAGATGCCCATATTGCTGACAGTCTCATTTAGGTATCAGTAGCCTGGATTCCAGTGCCACTCCTTTAGTCTGCCCAGGCAGGAAATGAAGGAGTTACTGAGTAAGTTTGTGTTTCTTTTTTCTGTAGGACCATATTGGCAAGGGTGTGCTGGAGCCCCCCATGCAATGAGAAATAACTCTCTCTTTTATATATCTGTATATATGTGCATTTAGGTGATGCATTCAAATCTCTGCTTTGGGAGATTAAATCAGCCCCTCTGAGTTCTGTAAACTAGGACTCACCCCACTGGCTCCCAGTCTCTATCACCTGCCCACAAGGCTTGGCCCCAAGCTGCTGAGAGGTTAGAGGTGGGAACCTGGGCTCATGAGATGCTTGTGAGAAAGGTGCTTTGGTGGCAGCCAGCTCTGTGGCCTGTCATAGCCATGTGTTTTCATGCACAGAGCATCATCTCATGGCTGGAGAAGAAGCCATCTAGAGCAGGATGTAAGACCTTCATAAAGAAAACGCCTTCTTCAACAGCAGTATTTCCTTCCAGGCCAGTTTCTATCTGAGCAAGAGCCCAAGGGGATTCTCTGGGGACCCTGAGATCTTCCTCCACAAAGAGGAGGTGATAGCACCTCTCTAGTCAGCTGGTGCTGTATTGGCATGGCATAATAAACCAAATATTTTGGGCTCCCTTTGGGTCCTTTCAAGAGGTCCTGCACTTCAGGTGCCAAAAAGATACAATTTTAGACCTAGTTGCAGTGGGTGAAAGCTGTGTTAGAAGCCAACTCAGCTTGGAGCTGTAGTAAATTTGGCCTCTCTGATACCTGAGCAAGCAGACTCACTCGTGCAAATTATCCATTTTTGGTGAAATGCTAGGTCTGCTGTTGCTTCTCCTGCTGAGAATCTGTTTCAGCGGTGTGCTGGCATTTAGGCCCAGTTTTGTGTGTTACTATCCCAAGGTATTTGTGAGTGAGATGTGATGTTATTTGTTTGGGCTGTAGGAGTATCTCAAGTCTCAGCAGATGGCACTATGCTCAAAGATTGACTCTGGATGGCACAAGGGAGGACAACGTGTCCAAGCAAGGGGTATGGAAGTGCTCATATGGAGTGTAGATACACAAGCAAATTCCCAGTACCTGGCTGGCAAGCTGCAGCTCCTGGTGCTCCTGGTCCCCCAGATGAGACTCCACTCAAAAGTGGGGGAAGATGTTGAAACTAAGTCATGGAGAAACACCAAGTCCTGTGCATTGAGCACGCCAGATGGCAACCCCATTCATAAGATGTTTTGTGTTTTTCATAGTATCTCATTGGGGCAGCAGTTCCAGAAGTCCTCCTCAGCTGAAATGAGCAGTAAGACTGCTGCAGGTTGGCATGTGAGAAGCTGTGGCTTAGTGCTGTGCTCACGGCCATGCCCCATGGGGCTAGCAGGTATTCCAAGGCCTGGACAGACATCTCTGCATTGGGGACAGTTCTTGCCCCTCTGTTGTAGGCACCATCAGGACATCACCAGTCCTGCAACACAGCGACCAGCTCTCCAGCACAGGACAAGGTGGCTACAACTGTGCTGTTGATGCCTGGCCACAAAGCTGCATCCAGTGGGGCCATGGTTGCAACCTGCCACATCCAGCAGATAATTAGGAAGTTAGAAGAAGGCTGAGCAGGTTGGGATAAGACTAGGCAAATACCATGCTGAGGAGTCACAGTGATGCTGAAACAGCAGCGCTTGTCTGATGTCAGGTAGAAAAGAGAATAACAGTGAAGAAGAAGATATTTGACATTCATGCTAGTGACTGCAAGAAGCACAGTCAAGGCTACTTTTAAAGGATACCAGATTTGATATAGGCTTTGAGTAAGGTCCCCAACAGGAATGCAACACAGAAAGATTATTTCAGTGTGCTTTTGCTCTGAGGCAGAACAGAACCAGGTTATTCAATATTTTCCACTAGCCTGGAAAAAGGATATGCATATGAGGTCTGAAGTGCTGTTTTGCAGTAAACTGTATGCTCCATGCAATTTCTTTGAATTACAGTTGAGGTCACAGAATCCTCAGATCTATAAGACCAAAACTTAGTGCACAGTGAGAACTACCTGAGAATAATTTAGGAGTCGAGTTTCCATCACCTGTATCCAAAATAGCTAAGAAAGCATGTCACAAGGTGGACTTGTCTCTAGGGGGGGTAAGAAAGGTGCACTGAAGACAAAGCATGACACTTTCATTGGCTGTACAACTCCCTCTGTGTATTAGGGAGATGTGAGCAGCAATTGAAAGAAAAGGTCTGTCCTTTTTGATGTCTGCTTGGCTCAAACCCTGCCTTGTCTGTTACAGGTACCTGCCTGACCTCCTGTAAACATAGGAAAATGATGTTTGGTTGGTTGTTTTAAATCTTACCACTCTGTGTAACACCTTTGAGGTGTTACAGTGGAGCAACTGCTTTGGAAGACATTCACAAGGACGGGCTCTTCTGGTGGGTCACTGTCTGCAGCCTGAGGTCATTTTAGTGATCTCTTCTCTCAGTTCACTTATCACCTCATGTTACTTACAGCCTAATATGTAATACTTTATTTCCTTAATGCAGGTAAAGTTCTACTGGTCAGTCTTGCATAGTGGCATATTGGTCATTTACTAGCAGCAAAGGCACTTCTTGCCTAACCTTTGTCTCTGAGCTGTGAAATAGAGGTGAAGATGCACCTTCTTCCCTCCATTGAATGTCTGTTTAGCCTGTTTTGGCGGTCACTGTTCTGTTCTGTACAAGCAGCATCCAGTCTGAGCACCAAGACTGGTGAGACCCCTGTGTGTTACTGTCGTGAATAATAACAATAAAAACACATGGTGAGTCTTCTTGATAAACACTGCTGACTTGACTTTATTCAGCAGTAAGAAAATAGGAATGTTGATATTTGCTAAAAATTGTAACAGATTTTGCTGAAAATTATAGCAACAGTAAAGAAGAAGAAATAAAAAAAACGGGGAGGGGAAACTGTGAGGAAAGACAGAGATATGGGCAATCTGTTGAGGTTTTTTTTAAGATTAATCTACAGGGTTCAGCTGGCTTAGCCTACTAAGACAAAGGCTAAGGACTTATACCTAATCTCTGTAAATATACCAGGGATAAAGAATTGCTTATACAAAATAAAATTAAAAGAAAATAGATTTTGAGGAAATGATTATAAATGGGCCATGAAATAGGAACTGATTTCCAACCATCAGGGCAGCAAGAGTCAGAAACAGCTTCTCACTGCCTACAGGAAATAGCTTTTATTAGGGTGAGAGGGCTGTCAGGCGCACAAGCTCTTCCTCTTCTCTGAAACAAACTGGTCTGAAACTTCAGAGCTCAGTTACTCTGGGTTTAAATTCAATAAATTAAACTAACTGAAAGCCTTAGATTGTTGAGAGGGTTTTTTCGTTTGTTTGGTTTGCTGACATTGATGTGTTTGGGATAGATTTGTTAAGATGATTCCTCAGTGTTTCTGAAGATGCATGGCTGTACAGGGTTGTGTGCAGTGGTCAGAAGGCTGCCAAGGAAAGGTCTATCAGTGTCATATACCTAAGATGATGATGTGGTGGAGACACTGAACCTGAGAACTTCAGAGGTTTGGTTTTTTTTTCCTAAGGATGAGTCTTACAAAATGGGGTTGAAACCAAAACTTGGCTTTGATTCACCACTGGAAGGTGCCCAAAGTTCCTTCCACAAAACATATGGCATACATAGCATATACAGCGCTTTGCTTTAAGTCGATTAAGATATTTCATAATTCTGTAACTCCTGCCATCTCTTCTCCTCTCTAAAAATACCTACTTCCCAAGTCCCTAGATACCTGAGCACTTGCAGCAACAACAGATGGTCCCTACTGTGCATGGTAACATTTCTGGGAACACAGATGCTCCTTTGAATGGTTTAGCTCCACATGGGCAGAAATTAAAGCCTCTGGACAGGTGAGGAAATCTGACCAGACAGCTACAAACACTGGTCAGAAAATGATTGCTGCGGTTTTAGTGATGGATGAAGGACCACTGAGGCAGAGCAGTCACCTACCCACTTTGAAGACCCTGCCCATTGGTAAGTGGTGGAAATGGCAATGTCACCAAAAGAGCAGAGACTGTCCTCACTACATAGAGCCCTTGCTGGGACAGCGGCAAATGATTGATCACATGCGCGCGCACGCGCGCACACACACACACACACACACACACATACGTGCACACACATAAATTTATCTGTTGCCACCTAATGGGTGGCATCTAATGACCCAGGAAGGGCATGGACACAGGTCCTGCCTCTACCTTCCCTCAGCTGGGAATTAGGTCCAAATTGCAGATACCAAAATGTTGCTGTCAAGATGTTCCAGCCCCCATTAAGGCCAGTGGAGAGCTGCTCAGTACAGCCAGGGGGGGTCTGTGGTGGGACTCAAGTGACCACGAGGCAGGACGTGCCTTTGGCCAGCTGAGTTGTCCTCTGGATACCACTGGCACATTTTGGCTCTTCTGCCTCCCAGAGCTTCTTTGTTTTCCAGGTGTTGCTGCTGTGGCAGTGCCTGGCTGTCAGCCCTACACAAGGCAATTCAGAGGAGAAAATGGTCCTGGAAATCCTCATCCATACACAGAATCCATCCAAATGTCCAAGTCCCAAGGATGACTCAGGCTTTCCTCTCAAGAAAGGGCACTGAGAGCCTCCCACTCCTCCTCCTTGAAAAGAAAAGCATGAGATTTTTTTACTGGTGTGCCAGAGAGCCAAGTTTTATCCATCTAGTTCTCCCCAGGAAGATTGATACTGGTAGCAGTGATGTCGAAAGCGCTTCTGAGTGAAATCCACCTCTGCATTTTACCAGGAAATTTTGCATTGAAATGGCAAAGCTGAAAGCTGAAAGACCCACTTTGTCCTCTTTGGCAGCAGAATTTACCTTGTGAGGAGGAAAGAGGCTATTGAAGACAATCAGAAGAGAAATAAATAATATATCCTGCTTCTACAATTCCATGGATTAATGGCAGTCACTGGAATGTCAAAAATTTATACCCAAAGGCTTCACCACATCACGAATGCACACAGTTTATTGTGCTGTTTGCTGCACTTGCATCACCAAAACCTCTTATCTAGAAAAACAATGTTTTCTTTAAAGTTTAGAAAGTATTTGACTAAATGGTATCCTTTCCATCATCAGTGTTTTCCAGCTATAGTGTCAAATGGGGAGCTATAGCGGGAACATACAGCACATGAAAAATATTCTGGAAAGAAACAACCCCTGGAGGAAGGGATGAAGCAAACTAAGGAAAGAAGGAGAAACCTTTCCACAACCCAAGGCAACCCATTTGCAAAGAGGGAAATCTGTCATCAGGGATGAAGAATAACAAGAGACTTGCCCAGACAAGAAGGTTTTCTTAATGAAGAGGATTCTATCTATCCAAACTGTTCCCATATAAAAAAAATATTTTCTGAACTTCAAACAAGGAACATCAGAGCCATCCCATAAGGAAAAGGTATTTTGGTAGAAGCTGCTTCTAGCTGAAGTACTGTGACCTTCGAAGGTCTGAAAAAGTCTTGAAACAGAAAAAGCTGGAGCAGATTTCAAAGGGTTATCTCCCAGCAAGCGTGATGTTTTTTAATCTTGGTTTCTCCTACAATCCTCTCAAAGCATCTCATTCTTTCTGCCTATTCTCAGTTGCCAGCGGGATCGATGTTTTTATCATCAAACAAGCTGGATTACTGAGATAAATGTGGGTCAGGGTCTCACAAACAGAGAGGTCACTGTGACTCAGTGAAGCACTCTACAACCAAACAAAACCAAAACAGCCTTCTCCAAATTTTAATACGATTTCAACAGAAAAATAGAGACAAATTCTTTTGTCAGTAAAGCGCCTCTTTCACGTCCTGCAGTATAGGTGTTAGGTTGCACTACATTTAGGGTATTTATAATTAAATACAATAAATATAATTAAATCATTGCACAATTTCACAGCGATGCCGTCCACCTCCACCAGCATCACTTGACTTTCAATCAATAGCTTCACATTTTGTCCCCCACTGCAGGGGACCAATGGATCACAGTCACCAGTGGGTGTCAGAGACCCAGCTACCATAAGGACTGGACCTCTGTAGGCATTGCATGTCTTTTGTTTTGAAGTTTTACAAATGCTAAGTTTTCCAGTAGCATGACCACTGTTATTAGATGTCTTTGAGGCTTTACTTTTTTGATTGTAAGAATGAGAAGAATAACAAGAGTCATACTAATTAAAGACATAATTTTTCAATTTCATTTTTTTCAATTTCATTTCACATCTATCCATAAGACCTCACTCCAGTAAGAGAACAGATCTAAACTAGCATTAGACTCGTTAGCCATTAGTTCTGCACTCTTAGAGATGTCTGCAGATACTCAGTGACTATTATTTTAATGACGATTGAAAGAGTGTTTGCAGACTTGTGGAACAAAATCATATGACTTAGTAATTTTCTGTGAGAAAATAATGATGTCCTAATTGAAAAATGTACTCTGGTATAATTATCCAACATCTCATAAGCCTGCCTCAGGAGCGCAGTAAAAGAACTAATGGGAATATTTTTACTATACCATGTGAGAAAAGGTTCTCAAAGTTTTATTTGTATCACTTGATGCATGCTGAGGAGACAAAAGCCTCATAAAAGCAAAATTATTATCTGATTTGGCCCGGTAACCTCTTGGGGCAGGATCCAAAGGACGCTTTAGCCACATAAATCAGAGACAGACTTTCAGGTGGGACTCACGCGTACACATGGGTGCCCTGTGGTGTGGTATGTGTTGGGATATCTCCCCCAGCTTCCACCTGCAGCTCCCAAAGGACAAAGGTCTCATATGTATCCTGGTGTATAATCTGAAAGCTGTCTCATCCTCAGGTTGCTGACAGTAGTTAGGAGCCCAGGAGCTCCACAGAAAGCTCAGTGAGAGCAGAGCCCATCTCAGGAACCCCTTTAGTGGAGGAGAAATGGCTGCTGCTTCAGCGGCTGCTCTGGAGCTCAAGTAATAACAGGCTTCTGGCAATTAGCTTTTGGCACATTAACTCATCTAATTTTTCTGGCCTTCTACGCACATGGTGTGGTACCACAACCCCCCCCACCCCAGATGAGACAGCCCAGCTGGGAGTGCACATCACTTGTTGTTGGGGTCCTTCTCACACTGAGCAGGGACAAACCAATGGGCAAGAAGCTCCATGAGAGTGAAGCTGCAGATGTCTGCCTTCCTTCTTTCCCCTCTCCAACCTCCCAGGGAAGCCTCAGCTGTGGAAGGAAGGTTCAGGAGTCAGGAAGCAGCATAAGGAGGAAACAGCAGAACCGAAATGCTCCTGTATTCACCCCAAAGTCTCCCAGCAGGTCCCCCCACCAGCTTGCCATTCATGAGAGCTCATCCCAGTTGCCATGAAGGAGCCGTCCACCCTCTCGGATGTTCAGTGATTGCAGAGGAGAGGAGAGGCAGAAGCTGGTCAAATGTTACTAGAAGGCTCCTTGGCTATACCCAAAATACTGGGAAAGAGGACAGGGCTATGCCAGCACCTGACTCAGCTTTTGGAGGAGGAAGGAAGCCCAAGACAAGGAGGGTATATGCCTCCAGCACAGCAAAGGTGTGATAGTGGTGTCACACACTACTGGGCTTTGCCAAGGTGCATGGGAAGTCCTGCAGCTTGGGCTGTCTGTCCATCCTGACACTGTGTCCTGGAGCCATCATGCAGGCATGGGGTGCTCCCTGCCTTCTTGTTCCTCACACAGAGCAGATGCATATTGCCGTTAGCTGCACCACATCTGCAAAGGCCCCTGGGGCCTTGCCTGTCTACAGTGAAGGATAGACAGGCTCATAATATATTAATAATCAAGAGGTTTTTATTTATAAGGCAATCTGCACCCTGCTATGAAGCTGGAGGCACTGTGCAATAAGTCATAATAAATCTAACAAAACAGTATAAATAAGTAACCAGCTTTAATTCTAGCTGTAGAATTATTAGGTAGATTAGTGAATGGAAAATTAGATCTTTGTTTTCTCTTTATTGTTCAAGTTTTATGTGATTCTGGTAGCTGTAAGTTTTTGGGGGGAGTCTGTGAAGGGTCAGGAAACATAGCTAAGGGTCAGGAGGCATAGCTAAGGCTCAGAGAGATGGGAGTGCCTAGAGCACCAGAGGGAAAAGGGCAGAGGGGTCTGTCCTTCAGATTGGGACCTACTGATTGTGGCCGAGGTTTATGCCTGCCTTATTGCAGCCTTCCAGGTCCTGAAGGAGTCCTACAGGAAAGGTGGAGAGGGACTTTTTACAAGAGCAGGTAGAGACAGAACAAGGTGTAATGGCTTTAAACTGGAAGAGAGCAGAGTTAGATTAAGCAATAGGAAGAAATTCTTTACTGTGAGGGTGGTGAGACACTGGCACAGGTTGCCCAGGGAAGTTGTGGATGCCCCCTCCCTGGAAGTGTTCAAGGCCAGGCTGGACAGGGCTTTGGGCAACCTGGTCTGGTGGGAGGGGACCCTGCCCATGGTAGGGGGTTGGACCAGGTGATCTTTAAGGTCCCTTCCAACCCAAACCATTCTATGATTCCCATCACTACCTTCTCTATTGCGCCAAAGGGCAAGAGGCTGGGGACTGGGCTGGGTTTCTGCCCAATCTGTCAGTGATGAGCACCAAACCAGAGATGCTGTTGCCAGCTGACGTCCTACCCTCCCTACTGCACCTCCTGCTAGCTGCTCATCAATAAGCTGCAGGCTGAGAAAGCCTTTCAGGAAGAGATTCAGAGTTTTCAGGAGACAATGAAGAACTTTTGGGTAAAAATCCGAGTTTTCAATATTGCCATCCAAGCCTTCTGGGAAGAGGAAAAGCTCATCTGGGAGGAGAAAACTGCCTTTTGAGAGGAAGAACAGGCTATTCAGGAGGAAGACGAAGTCTTCTAGAGGGTGTATCATGACTTTGGAAGAACTATAGCGCTTTCTGGAAGGAGGATAAGGATTTCTGGAAAGAAGACCAGCTCCCCTTGGAGAAATAAAGGGTCTTTCTGGATAAGGACAGAGTCCTGTGGGCAGAAGAAGCTCTGTGGGCAGATGAAACAGCTCTTCTGGAAGAGGAGAGAGCTCTCCGGGAAGATGAGAAGGAACTCCGGGAAGATGAGAAAAACCTCAAGGAGTACGAAATGTTGATCTGGGAGCAGGCCTTAGGTCCTGAGAGAGAGGATATCTCCAAGGATGCCGCTGTCCACAGAGGAAAAGCAATAAATTGTTCTGCTAGGCTCAGAAATATGTGGAAAGCCACATATGCTGATGTGGATAATTTATTTAAGCAGTGCTACATCAGTTCTCTGAAATAACATCTTTAGTTCTTGGAGTAAGTCAGAGTAGGTTTTTTCAATGCAATTTGATTGAAATGCCACAGCACTTATGTTTTCAGGACATTATTTCTTCCTTTCAGATTCTGTAGCCTGAGGAATGGGGTAAACCTCTGGTTTCCTGGCCCGTCACCAGAAGGCATGAGGGTGGGTAAAGCCACAAGAAGGTGAGGGCTTAATGTCTGAGATCATCTTCTGGAGCTCAGAAGAGCTCACCTACCTCATTGCAGTTTTTATCAGCTGAGTCAGTGCTCCAAAATAAGGCACTGATAAATGATACCCTTGGATCCCCCATATTTAAGAGTTACAGTTAACACTCCTGAGTCTTAATGAGAAAACTTGTGCTGTTCTACCAGGTTTGGGCTTTGACTTCCCATTTAACTTCCCGCTGCTCATAACCAATAACCTTATGCAGTGCTATAGGCCTGCGGAAAAGTGGCTGGAAAGCTGCCAGGCAGAAAAGGACCTGGGGGTGTTGGTGGACAGCAGGATGACCATGAGCCAGCAATGTGCCCTTGCAGCCAAGAGGGCCAATGGCATCCTGGGGTGTATCAGAAGGGCTGTGGTCAGTAGGTCGAGAGAGGTTCTCCTTCCCCTCTACTCTGCCCTGGTGAGACCACATTTGGAATATTGTGTTCAGTTCTGGGCCCCTCAGTTCAAGAAGGACAGGGAATTGCTTGAAAGAGTCCAGTGCAGAGCCACAGAGAGGATTGAGGGAGTGGAGCATCTCCCTTAGGAGCAGCAGCTGAGGGAGCAGAGTCTCTTTAGCTTGGAGAAGAGGAGACTGAGGGGTGACCTCATTCATGTTTATAAATTTGTAAAGGACGAGTGTCAGGAGGAAGGAGCCAGGCTCTTCTCTCTGATGTTAAATTACAATACAAGGGGCAATGGGAGCAAGCTGGAGCATAGGAGGTTCAACCTGAACATTAGGAAAAACTTTTTGACTGTGAGGGTGACAGAGCACTGAACAGGTTGCCCAGAGAGGTTGGAGAGTCACCTTTTCTGGAGACATTCAAGACCCGCCTGG
>NW_010203076.1:0-306 GCF_000695765.1 Mesitornis unicolor
TTCAGCAAGGTCCCCCGGCATGATCCTCCTCTTTGGAGCCCTTTACCTCAGTGACCTTCTTTGCCTCAGTCTTCATTGGCAAGGGCTCTAGCCACACTGTCCAAGCTACAGAAGGCAAAGACAGGGACTGGGAGAAGGAAGATCTGCCCACTGTAAGTGAAGATGAGGTTCAAGATCATCTAAAGAATCTGAAGGTGCACAAGTCCATGGGACCCAACGACATCCATCCACAGGTCCTGAGAGAACTGGCGGATGAAGTTGCCAAACCACTATCCATCATATTTGAAAGGTTGTGGCAGTCTGGTG
>NW_010203076.1:345-765 GCF_000695765.1 Mesitornis unicolor
GGAAGCCCAGGAAAACTACCAGCCAGTCAGTCCCACCTCTGTGCCTGGCAAGATCATGGAGCAGATCCTCCTGAAGACTCTCCTAAGGCACAGGGGGAATGAGGATGCAGTGATTGGTGGTAACCAACATGGCTTTACCAAGGGAAAATCGTGCCTCACCAATTTGGTGACCTTTTATGATGGAGTTACAGCTTTGGTGGATAAGGGAAGAGCAACTGACGTCATATACCTGGACTTGCGCAAAGCGATCGACACTGTCCCACATGACATACTGGTCATGAAACTGGAGAAATGTGGATTTGATGGATGGGTCGCTTGCTGAATAAGGAATTGGCGTGATTGTCACACTCAGAGAGCTGCAGTCAATGGCTCAATGTTCAGATGGAGAGCAGTGACGAGTGGTGTTCCCCAGGGATCAGT
>NW_010203077.1:0-5111 GCF_000695765.1 Mesitornis unicolor
CTTGATAAGGTCACATCTAGATTAAACTGTGAGTGAAACAAGTCTGACTGTAGCTACTTGTCCAAGTTGCAGAACAGTCCCATCTCGTCAAAAGACTGTTAGATGCACAGAAGAGGTATTGTAATGCAGTACTGGTAAAACTACGTGAGAAACCTAGTAACAGCACTGTGACCTTGTGGCCAAGAAGGCCAATGGCATCCTGGGGTGTATCAGGAGGGGGGTGGTGAGTAGGTCGAGAGAGGTTCTCCTCCCCCTCTACTCTGCCCTGGTGAGACCGCATCTGGAATATTGTGTCCAGTTCTGGGCCCCTCAGTTCAAGAAGGACAGGGAACTGCTGGAGAGAGTCCAGCGTAGGGCTACAAAGATGATTAAGGGAGTGGAGCATCTCCCTTATGAGGAGCGGCTGAGGGAGCTGGGTCTCTTTAGTTTGCAGAAGAAGAGACTGAGGGGAGACCTCATTCATGTTTATAAATATTTAAAGGGTGAGTGTCACGAAGATGGAGCCAGGCTCTTCTCGGTGACAAACAATGATAGGACAAGGGGTAACGGACACAAGCTGGAACACAGGAGGTTCCACTTAAATTTGAGAAGAAACTTCTTCTCAGTGAGGGTGACAGAGCACTGGAACAGGCTGCCCAGAGAGGTTGTGGAGTCTCCTTCTCTGGAGACATTCCAAACCCGCCTGGACTCCTTCCTGTGTAACCTCATCTAGGTGTTCCTGCTCCGGCAGGGGGATTGGACTGGATGTTCTTTTGAGGTCCCTTCCAATCCCTAACGTTTTGTGATTCTGTGATTCTGTGCTTTCAGTAGCAACATAGCCTTCAACCACATCAGGCAGCAGAAAGCTTTGTGTCTCAACAGTAAAATGTGTCTACTAAAAGCACAGGCAGATAACTCAGTGTTATATTTCAGTCTCATAATGTCTTTGGAATAACTGTCTTCTGTCAATGACCACCAAATGATTGCTGGACTGGAGTGTATTTTACCCCTTAAAGATTTAGATTACAAGTTCCTTCTTCCTTTTAAGGAATGACTACATTTGGAATCACACCTTGACATGGACTTACACAGATCTGATTCTTAGTGCGAAATACTACGATATTCTTCTAGAAAATAAGACTTGATTTATATTATCTGTTTCTTACTTCCAGTCTTAAAAAATACGGCTTGAACAAGGTTCAAAAAAAAAAAAAAAAAAAGGAAGGAAAAATTGTGATCATTTCCTGAGCTTCTCTTTCCACCTCCTTCTGGTACCCATAGATAATTTTGTATCATTTTGCATCTTGTCATCTAAAACAAAACATTGGTTTTGACAGAAACTTGAATGTTTATCAGTTTCATTCTTGACATAGATTATTTGAAGTTGTTCATCAGAACACCTGTTTTATCAAAACCAAGCCTGTATGCTTTCTTCAGTAGTGGCCTGATCTTTTGTGGTACTAACTCCTGATTAATGCCAGTTGAAGTTCCCAGTGGCCAGTGACTCACTGGCTTGAACCCTCATTTATTCTAAACCCAATTGGAGAGGGATCTGCCTCCTTCCACTCGCTCTTTTGGGCTCCAACTGGACCTTTAGTTAATTTGACCTAGGAGCAAAATAATTTAGAAATGCTGAATGCACCTTTTGTCCATCCCCTTTTTTTTCCCTTCCTACTCTTGCACCTCTTTGGTGACATGTAAATTTGAAGGAAATAGAAAATGTTGGAGTTGATGGCCCTCATTTCATTGACAAAACTATGAAATTACATTAGCAGCACGAGCATAAAGTTGAGCACGTGCAGTTCTAGCAAGATACAGCTAGTGCTTAAATCCTCACCAAGCAGACACCATCTTCTGTACATACTGCTTTCAGAAACTTATTAATATTTCATGTATTTTGCCTAGAACTTATTAAAGGGATGACAGCGAAGTTCATTACTTTTCTGGCTACCCATTCTCAAACCTACCATGCATTAAAATAAATCTCTTAATTCTGTTCTAAGGTTGTAAGCCAGAGCACCTAGAATCCATGAATTATTACTGAGAACAGCAACTCGGTAATGACATCGTGGTGAGAGCCTCACACTCATGGAGACTCACTGGCCACTCACGAAACCAACAAAACCAGACAGCAGCTCTTAAATTTTCTGGCACAACCTTGATGCAGGATGCAAAAGAATAGTTAAAATAGTTTTGTAGCTTGTGCTTCCAAGTTGTTTCTTTACAGACCCAAAAACATATGCTAGGCAGATGTTGTACTCAGTCTGATAAGTTTGCATATGGTATTGATGATCTCTAGATATCAGAAAATTCTTGGATTTATATAAGTATATACGTCCAAGTAAAGTCTGTGAACAATCAGGGAGTGTAATTTAGAACTGATTTAGCTTATATGAGTGGAATATTATTATTTTGCCTTAGGCTTCAAATATGTAGGATATCAAGAAGAAATAATTATTTTATCTTTGTCTTTTTAGATGTCTCATTTAGATTCAGCTATTAAGTCCTATTTTCAGCAACATTTCTACAACAAAATCAATAACTTTAAAAAATCTGTAATTTCTTCAGATTATTTTTATTAATTACAGTGTTATAGCCATTTCCTTTGCTTAGGGTTGTACTTTATGGGATTTTGGGCAGGGGAGATGAAGTCTTCAGTGGAAAACAGTACATTTTAGTTTCAGAAGTATATAAACTCTAGTATTAAAAAGTCTATTATAATCTTCCAGAGGACAGTAACACATCCATCTGTAAATATAATGAAGAAAATGTCTGTAGAAAGGTTTTTAGCATGCTTATTAGAGACCTCTCGCATTGCATTGTTTTACAATCTGAACAGCATGTGAAAATCCGATGTGGGACTACAGGAATTAGTTCATGTAAGGATTTGATTAACATCTAAACAGTTTCCATAAGTTCCACACTAAAGCTCCCTCAATTTTTATTTATCACAAAAATGTACTAAGAATTAACAAATTTCAAGTGTATTTGGAAAACATCCCTACTGGTTACATTAAAGCTGAAAGAATGCCTTGCTTTTTCCAAATACTGTGTTTTTCCTTCCAGTAGATCAAAACAATGGTGAGCAAAACCTGAAGCATGGGTTGTGTGCAGAGTATCTTCTTTTAAACTACTTGCCATTTCAATGAGTCACTTCTGAGACAGGGAACTTCAGCTCTTCTCAAGCAAAGACTCTTGGGGACAGGAGTGTTACAGAACTATAAAGGACTAACATTTTTCTCATTCTCACAGAGTAAAAGGTTCTTGGATTATTACCTTCAATTTACCAGTGGGTACTGGAAGCCTATCAATCATATTCTGCCCATGTGCTTTTGAGGACTTTGACCCAAGCGATTTACCCGGAGTCTGCCAGGATGTTTGGAGCAGCATATACTTGACTTTTAAATTAGACAGTTAGTCTTCAGAACAAGTCTTGAATTTAACACAGGGCTGAAATCCCAGCTGCTTCCAGAGAGTGAGGTGGCTACAGCCACAGACCTCCTCTGGAGTTCATCACTCCTTAAGGATATGAAGCAGCTCTGAAATGTGCATCAGCTGTTAATGGTTAGCTGAGGTCTGCTCAGCAAGGGCTGCAGGAATGTGCTGTGCTCCAGTAGTGGCTGGAGTCCTGATACTTTTTCCAGTCCCTGACCTGCCTGTCTAGGCTTTCTGCCATATCACTGCTGCCACTGCACAGAAGCTGGCATTGCATGCAGGGGTGAAGCACCCTGTTTCATTTTAGTGAAGCTAAAATACATTGTCACTTAAAACATGCAGCTCAGTACTCCTTAAGGCATTTTCCTTGATCTTGACTCATACAGAGAAATTCCTCAGGCTGCTTTCATTTTACTATTGTGGTTTCACACCTTTGCCCAAAAGCAGTGAAATTAAAAACGATTAAAGTAGAAATGTTAAAAGAGGGGTGAATAATTCACAATGAAAAATGGACCTGCCAAAACTAGTCTGTCTCTCTGTTCATGGAAAGTCTGCAGGCTGGTTGAAATTTCCAGACATTTATTTATGGCTTTGGTTTGCCTGATATTCTCCTGAGAATTTATTTTTATGCTGTAGGAGGTATCACACAGAATTTGCTTCAAGTACTTGAGCTGAAAATCCGAGCTGTGTTGCTTAACTGTAGTTGCTCACATGTAGTTACATGAGATGGCAGGAGTTCAACAGCAGTGAAAGCAGACAAGAACCAGAAAAAAATTGCCTTGGGATGAAGTCTCTCTGGGATGGATTGATTTTCTAAAAACTGTTTGATCTGTAGGAATCAGAGAATCACAGAATGGTGTGGAATACAAGGGACCTTTAAAGATCAGCTAAGAAATGTAGGCTTTACCTAGTGTCAAATGAACATAGGACCAGATGATTGCAAAATTTATTGGCTACATGCAGAGTGTAACTGAAATTTTCTGTAGCTATGTTTCCATAAAATAATTACTATTATATGGGAGGTCTGATTCTCCCTAATAAATATTTTTGTAGGACACTGTCAGATCACCTGAGTGCAACTGCCCTTAAGCTAGGGCTTATTTTAGGAACTCTTCCTTGTTGCCTTAGGTGTAGGTGCATCTTAACACAAATTCACTTTTACATTTGTGCAAATCCCTTTCAAACACATTTGAGAGTATTTGCTTAACTTTTTTTTTTTTTACAGGAGGAACATTTGCCTCATATGTTACTGCCACTGATTCCTATTTGAGGCCAAATTATTTTTAGTGAGGATAAATCTTTTATGGAACTAAATTTTTTATTAGTCTAAATACAAAATATTTATGTTCCATTACATATTTACAATCCTATTCATGAAAAAATAATGGTCATCCTAAAGAAGTATTTTCATGGGAATTATTAAAAAGAGAGAAAAAAAAGACCATTCCACTGCAACTTTTTCCTTACAATAAATGAAACACTTGTAGGTAACTATTTATGTGAGGCAGTTAGCAAGCAATAGATACACACTTGCCTCTTTTAAGTCTTACTTTGAAATCCGCATTATATCAGACATGATCTTAATGATTAACGCTTTGGGTAGAGACTAACTTTTTCCCATCTTTCTTCACCAGAAACTTTTTAAGATAAATAATTATTGTGTGCTATTATAAGTCTACTGTTGCAGTGAAACCGCT
>NW_010203077.1:5142-17973 GCF_000695765.1 Mesitornis unicolor
ACCATCTTCAAATATCTGCAACATTTCATTAGAGGTTGAGCCAAATTAATTTCTGAAGCAACACTATTGAAATTTTGGTCAATGAGCCATGCAAAGCACATAAACAAGTGTTTAAGCAGGGAGGGTAATCCTGTGAGTTCAATGGGACTATTATCATGGTGCAGGTTAAATATGTGCTTACTTGGCTGATAGGGGCCTTATTGTATCTCAATGCACAGCTTCTGTGGCCTTTTAAGGCTGCTGAAGTTAACAGAAGGGCAATCCCTGACTTTGGGAGATTTTGAGCCAATCTAGTAGATCACAGCAATTTACTCAGTTGGATGATGAATAAAATGTTTACTCAAATCTGCAAATTGACTGTTTTTCTCTAGCTCTCCTTTTGTCACAGGATAGGGCTCATTGCCTGTGACCACTCTAAGTTCACTCCATTCAGCCTGAAGAATTGACCTAGCTCAGAAATTAAGATTGGTATTCTCAGTTTACTTTCCATGAAGTACATAAGATGATTTTCTGGACTGCAGGAATTTTTTAGCTATGACATTTGTTTCTTCTGTGTAAGAAGCATGTATGTGCGCAGTAATTTTTTTCTGTCTCATTGCACTCTTTTCAATAAGCCAGTTACTCAACGGAGCATTTCCCTAACCAGAATTTGTAATAATATTTTTCATAAAGCATCAAGAAATCCTTCGTCAAGCAATTGTTTCCTGTTTCACATTAGAAATGTAAAGCAGACAAAAAAAATTGCTTAGTGGGCTGGAGAGGAGAGAAAAGAGAAGTTGAGCTGATTATGTTCTGCGACAAGTTTCCCCAAATAATTTTTGCATCAGATTTCCTACACATTTTATTTAATCTGATATCAGGTCACAAATTCTATGTCTCCTTGTGTGCCATTGAGATACACTATCCCAGCATAATGTTTTTGTGTTGTAAGGAGACGAGGTGAATATACACATAAGCTTGTGTCAGAGCTTCCTGGCAATATGTGCTCAGAGCATTTGTTGCCTCTTCACTGGCACTTGGAGCATTCCAGTTCCTGAGAATTCACCTAATCAGGTCAGACCTGGAGCCATTTACATCTCACTCACCTCAGAGGTTTGCAATGAACTTATAATCATTTCTCTCTGACTTCAGAAAAATGACTCCAAGATGCTTTTGTTCTGACTCTCCTTCAAGTGCAGGAAGTTGAGTCATGGCTGTTTGGAACTGCAGGGCCACAGGTCGTGTCCTTGTGTTCTCAGTGTATCCATATGATTCTGATTTTTTTTCGTGGTGTCAGAATGAGAGCAAAGCAGGGGTCAGTCCCTCTGTGACAGGGCTGTTGTTTCCAAGTGAGATACATACATGTAGCCTTTATATCTAATTTAAGTCACAAAATGGTTGTCATCTTTTGTGCTTCCTAGAATATCTTGCTTTCCATCTGTTTCTGCTCTCTCTTGAGACACAACTACATACTTACATCCTTGTGTAAGAGGTGAATTTGCTTTTATAAAGGAGTAACGTGGGCTAGAACCCTCTTTGAAGGAGCAATAAACAGAACTGAGGAGGACGTAATGTGAGGTGATAAAGGCAGCTGATAATAGCTTCTTTTGCAGGAGAAAACAACCCCCAAATCTTGGTCTTAAGAATATGTAGAAATTCTGTTTTGAATTCTGTTTAGGTAGTGTAGCTAATTTACAAACCTGACGACATGCGGTTACAGGGACCAGGAGGTAGTTAGGGAGGTTGAGATTTAGAAAGATTTTCAACACAGCAGCCTCCTCTGGGACAGATAGGAATCTGGCCTGTGGGTTTTGACAAATGTAGGCTGTGATGAGTTCATGTGATCCCCAGCACTCAGCGTGACTAAACGCTCTAGTGTTTGTTTCAGCTATTAGAAGAACCCTGAAGAAAATGGTCATTCAGGTATGAATTCAGGAATCACTTGAAGCTGGGCAATCTGGCTGAGTTCAGCTTCTTTCAGTGGTTGGGACATTTCCTCTAACACAATGTTCGACTATGCAATAGCTCTGGGAATTCCATAAGGACACTGCCCCCTGGTCCCCACCAGCCAGACATCTCAACTCTTTTCAGTCTTCCACTCCCACAGATTTCTCCCTCCTCATGTTCCCCTCACACTCAGCAAGCCTTTAGTGGTCTCTGATCTTCTGTGGTGGTCCAACTGGTCTCCCTGATCTGTTATGTGTTGAAACCACTTCAGCCTGTGTGTCACACCCTGTCATAGGGTGTGAAACTGTGGATCAAAATCTTCTCATGAAAAGACACCCATAGCCTTTCCTCACCAAATGACTCAACTCTGTCATTCCTCTGCCATATTACTCACCATGTCAGATGTATCTTCCTCCTATCTGATCTGAGCCAGCACCTCCCTTCTCAACAAGAAAGAGGTTTCCTGAGAGAGGTCCCTGTGACAAGAGCGTGTGGAGGCCCATACTACATTGTGGAAGGTGTATGGTTTTGGAAAGAAGGGTTCCATGGAGATCCCCTGTTAAATTTTCCTTCAGGTTCTCCCAGAACCAAAATGAACTTAAAACTATTTCTTACTGAATTCCCTTTCCTGAGATTTGAGCTTATGAAAATATCTGAGATAGTAACTGGCTCAGTCTTTGATGCAGGGGCTTTTGCCTTGCCCCTGCTGAGGCTTTCAAACAGTATAACTGTCTTTCTTTTTAACTTGAGGCTTTCTATCCCTGAGCTGTTCTCTACACCCTCAGCCTCTTCTGCAGCAGATCCAAGGGCTTTCTACCTGAAGTCAGCTAATAGCAGAATATTGTATTCTCATCAAGCAGGAGCAGTGTGGTTAATTCTCCAGTGTCTCTTCTGTTCCTCTGAGCCCCGTTTCCTTATGGAGAATCTGTAATGGAGCAGGGTGGGAGGTACCACTGAACTCTCTTTTCCTTAAAATACACACATCAGTTGCTCCACGTTCGTATCGTGGAATAAGCCATGGTGAGAGCAAAACACACAATGCTCTCTCATTGCTGCCTTGCAGTCTGGCTTTTGTCATCTTGCAAAAAGTGGAGACAGTCTGTAGTAAAGAAAATGTGATTCAAGAGGGATGTGGGCAAAACACTACAATTAAACAGGCAAAATCAGCTGCATAAATATGTATTCTGAGGCAGTACTCCCCCAAAAGAATTTTATTTACAGTCTTACAGAAATTAAGTGCAAATCAAAAGCTTTTAGAGGTGAATACCACAAAAGGGGAGGGGGCGCATTCATATTCTGTGATGGGTCACGTACATACTACATCCAGTAGTACTTGTAGAGGTTATTTTATCCTATAATGTCTTGGTAAATCTAAGTACCATACCCACATAGAAGGGAGCAAGAAACTTAGGAGCTGTAAAGTTTTGATTTGCCTTGAGGAGCTCCCTATTTCTATCTGTTGGCTCCAGAGGAAAGCTGAACCAAGATACCTCCCTGCCCAGATCAAGTGTTCAAAGTAAGTGAAACTCACCCAGGTCAGGAGGGTACAGGAGTAGAGACCACCAGAGCATGGTCTTCTCCTGCAGCTCCTCACAGTCCCTGGTTTGTGCCAGGGGATTCAGTTCCACATCTCCCACACTGGCTGTTAGCATGAATTGTGACTTGGAAACAGCCATCAAAGGAAAAGGTTAGAGCCTCTCAGGGCCATTTAGTTCCTTCTTCAGGAAAAGCAAGTTTTCGTTCTTTCAAAGTTTGTTCTTTGGGTTTTCATGCTTAGATTTGTGATCCCCTAACCAGAAATCCACATCACAGAGAAACTGACAGTGTTGTAATGGAAGCACCTCATATGCCCTTAAGTAAAGTCGAATGGTATATCTGCAAGAAACACTTCATTTTCTCCAGCTGGCAACAAAAGTTAAGAGGGTTGCCTTCTGATTCAGAACAGATGATACACAAGCTCTGGGAATGCAAGTGGTACAATCTGAGCTCACTTTATGTGTGTTGGGCTCTTTGGAGGGTGTATATTTGTATCTTTTATTAGTTTAGTTAACTTCACAGAGAAAAAATTTTGAGCTGTCCTGGCAGTTCCTGTGACAACACTTCCATCTCTGTGCATTTTGAGCACTGAAGAATCATGGTGCTTGGAAGGTCATGGCACTGTAAATGCAGAAACTTGGGGCTCATCTGTAACATAAAACTGAAGTAAATGTAGTGAGTGAAGGCATTGGTTAGTTCAGTGGAATCTTAGCAATGATCAGCAATTTTGCCATATAAAAACTGTCTCAGTTCCCAGTGTGGATTATGGCAGGCTTAATTAAGCACTGACAAAAGATATCAGAGTATGTGTAGTCTTTTTTGCATCTTTTCTTTCCCTCAAACAGTGCAAACGCCTGTTGTCTCCAGTAAAGTCAAAGGAACTTCTTTCACTTTTGATCTTACAGAGCCTGCTGCTGTGAGTGCTTGTGCACAATCTCATCCTTAACTTCCTTACTATGTGTACCGGGGCAACACATCAAATGTGAATTTTTTTAGGTCTGATATTTCAGACAAACACTTCTGTCCATTTCTTCAGAGGCTGAGTGGTTCCAGAAATATCAGTAACTCTGTATGTTAGATAAAGATACAGCCTTTCCAAAGCTGGAGTAATGCCACCAGCCAACACAAGTGTCTACATTGTGATATGTGGGAGTAAAATAAGTTTTTCTTCCAGAATTCTGTCTTTGAAAGTTCAGGATTGTATAAAGCACAGAAATTCAGTTATAAAGAATTGCATAGAGTATGAAGGTTCTTCATTATACATTAAGTAAAAGGTCAAAGAGAATTTCCTGATGGCTATCAAGATAAATATTTTCAAATATTCCATACATGTGCACTTATCATAAATTCACTTTGAACCATCTGCATAAGAATGATCTTAAAATTACATTTAAAAATTTGCTTATTGAGCTTTATACAAGATTCCTACCACTGAGAAAATGACTCTATTGCTGGATTTAAAATAGCATGTGGGGAGGGATGCAGGGAGGAAAGAGGACTTAAACTAATTCCCAGAGAACATGACTGCAGCAATGACAGTATAATAGATTATTCTTTCTTGTAATATAGCAGGTGATAAAAGGGTTTAATATATAGCCTAAGTGAATGTTGACTTAAATAGTTATATACTCAACTTCCTGTGCCAGAGATTCAGTCTAGTTGGGGCTGCTTTTATATAAAAGTGACTTGTTTGTTTTCTGTAGGACATTTCTACTCTTTTATGGGAAGTTTTACATGTCTGGAGAATTAAAATTGCTGCAGTGTTTTTAGAAAATAATAACTACTAGTTGGGTCAGTAGGGGAAAAAATGTGTTACAGAAGGATTTGAGCTATGAAAATGAATAGATATGACTGAAAAGATATTGTAATTCTATTTTTCTTTTCTATCTGAAAGATAGTGTAATTCTTTTCTGGCTCCTTCTAATGAGGGAACTTTGTGATGCTAAATATTTATGAGAGTTGTTTTTTTTAATTTTAACTACATTTTAATATGCATTTTGTTGGTTTTCTATAATGATTTAAAATGGGACTAATAATTTTACTTCCCTTTACTGGAAAACTTTTATTCTTACCTTCAATGAGTGAGGTAGACTTTTTTAACTGATAAAGAAAAGAAAAGTGATAATAAAATATAAGAGGCTGACTACACGAAACAGCAAAAGTGAAGTCCTGGCTGGAGAGGTGATGGCAGACTCTTCATTGACTTCTCCGTGGCCAGGATTTCTTCCTTGGAATTAATTTTAACCCCAGCTTCTGGTGCAAAAATATTCCTTCAATATCTTTACTCCATAAGATTGACTGCCATGTTTTCCCTATTTTTTGAAGGCATCACATTTATTGCTTGCATGTACACCAGACTGTGGTCCAGTTCAGCAAAGCATGTAAACCCACATGTAACATTGTTTTTATCATAGCAAGTTCATTTTGCTCAAATTAGGATCTTTCTCTACTTCTTGGTTTCAGACAGTTATGCAGAAATGCTTATTTCTTTTTTTCCAAAGAGGAATAAACTTATTTTAGTCAAGAAAACATGAGAAAAAGTTTGATAGTTCTAAAAGGTAGTAGATAAAGAAGATACCAACTGTATTACTTTAAAACTTGTGTATCTCTGTGTGTGTGTGCATATGTATGTATTTACATCTTTTAAGCTAGACTCATTGCTTTAGGGAAGGAGATCGTGGAAAAAAGGGCTGACTCATGACCTGAGACCTGTGTTAATAACTTGAAGGAAGCATATTATAACCTCAGTGGAAATGCCTATGCTGTTATGTTAGTTCCTTCATGTTTCCACAGCCTGTATGTTGCCTTCCACCTTGGCTCAGGGCTGAGGTGAGGTAACCAGTCCTTCAGGCATAGATTGGGAAAACTTTTGGTCTGAGATCAAACTCAGCCCTTACAGGCAGTATGGGTGCAACTGGGATCATGTGCTGTTCAAACTCAAGCTCACTGTCAGACCTTGTAAAGAAGAAAGGAATAGAAGAACGTATTAAATCCTGCACATGTACTATGTGGGGATATTGGATTTTGACCCAGGAGCTCCCATGAGCTGTTTATCCCTGGGCAGGTGACAGGATCAGAACAGGAAGGAAATCTGCTGCTCTGAAGTAGCACCAAAACCAGCTTAGCAATCAAAGTGTCTTAATCCTTTGTAAAATTACCAAAGGGATCAAACAAGACTATGAAAATTAAAAGCAATGTTGCTTAGCTGAAAACACAAGCTAATCTAATCTTCTTGGACAAAACAGATAAATCCCAGTAATTTAGCTATCATATTGGATACGTAATTATTGGCATCAGGCTATAGCACAATTAGATTAGGACTTTGCTTCCTGCCTTTTCCAGAATATTTGGTAACAAAGCTAAAGACAATTTGTCTGTGACTACCTCGCCTTATAAGGATGCCAAACAAATCGACTATTTGACTTTGTGATTAAATGGTTAGATGGAAAACGGATGAAGATAGCTGGATTTATTCTCTTGTTTCTTCTATCTTGGATTATTTTATTACAACAAGCCTATTTGGAGCACCCAATTTTTTATTTTTCCCCAGTTAGAGAAAACTCTGAACAGCACAGAGGACCCTGCAGTGTGCCAAAGAGCCAGTATTTTCTTTTTCACCCTGTCTGCATAACACTATATTACAGCTTGGGGAACTCAGCACCACTGATAATAAAGGCTTGATAGAGCTGCCTTTAGGCTTAGCTTTAAATCTGATGGTTTTATCTCTTTGCTGCTGCTGCCTTGTGACCATCTGCTGTGTTTGCGCTCCATTGTCATCTGGGACTTGTGCACATGTGCACCGCAATCCTATTGGCTTCGCACAGCAGTTTGCATGCTAGGGGCTGACAATTGGTGTGTTAGGGCAGGTGGAGCAGCATTGCAACTTACACGGCCCTTGATCAGCATCCACCTGTGCAGCACTGCACTGTTTGAAACTTAACTGAAGTAAAATCACATTGTTGAACAAATAACTGTTCACTCAGACCTATAGCTATATTTGTTGCCTCCTTGTTGTAAAAGCGATCTGTTTGAAAGTGAAATAGGACTCTAAGACACCTCAGTTGTGGTCAGCAACACCCCAAGAAACTCTCTGTTCCTGTTTGTTGGATGAACTTGGGCAAACCAAGCTGGCCTTTTTTGAACCTAAGTTTTTCTATCTGTAAACTGTATAGTGAAACCTAGATTTCTTTCCAGCTCTAAGGGGGTAAAAAGTTTTATGTAAGAGCTCAGTGTTGTTTACTATTACAAGCTATCTTTTAGGGACATGCACTCAACAGTAGGGCAGACTCCTCACCCCCAAAGCTGTAAGGAGCCCAGGGCTCAAAGGGAGCTGGATACAGAGGGGCTGAGGAGATGGGGTGCAAGCCCTTGGCAAAGGGGAGGGCAGAAGAGTTATCTGCATCCTCTGCTGAAAGAAATAGGAAGGCTTCTGCTGATTCTGAACTTTCCTTGGTCAATGGGAGCTCTTGCCTCCTCTTGCCCTTGCTGTCCTTTCTCTCTACTCAGGCTTGCCTGTGGAGGCTGTAGTAGTTTAAGATTAAAAAGAGAAAACAAGTTGAATGACACCTGATGTAATAGCAGCAAGTCTTTTGACATATGTAGAGTGCAAGCTGGCAGCCAGGCTGGTCACTGGTGAAGATGGGGACTGAGTGAGTGCGCTGTCCCCTTCTGAGCTGTGTGTGACAGCCAGTAACCTGGAAGAGGGCTGTCGTTAGAGATGGGCTCTGCAAGACTCAGAGGTGATCCCAGGACGCTTTATTCTCTATTATGCACATCTCCTGCACTGGAGGTTATGATGTCATCCCCAAAATGAGGAGCAGTGCCTTTAAATTCTACTATGATCTAAATATTTCTTGGTAACAGCAGTGTTGACCCAACTTCTCATTTGAGGAGCCCCAAAAAAATAATAATCCAAACATATTTGGATCCAGAATATGAGACAAGCTTTTAACACTATGGGGTCCCTGACTTTCTCTTACAGCAATTCAGTGCTTGCTGCCTATCTTCAAGACTTGCTTACTGACAACACATGCTGGTTAATTTAGTGGGCAGTTTGCTAATGTCAGGACATAAAGCTACTGCCTAAAAGTTCTTTATTAATATTTTGACTTCTAATAGCCTTTACCAAGTACACTGGGTGCAAAGTTTATAAGGCAGTAGCTATAAACATGATGGTCTGACACAGCTAATACTTCAACATCCATATGTTTTGCCATAGATGTTTACCAATAGCTCAAGCAGAGAACTCAAAGAGTGGCAATTAAAATAATCCATCCTTGTAATTTAAAGCTTCCTGCATAAGGAAGTGGAGGAGCATTATTGTCTCCGGATTTAAGCCTGCTGAAGACTTTCAGATTGTGAATTCAGGAACCTGAGGGAGGGCAGAAAATTTGAGTAAGCACATTACCACTTCCTCTGGAGGAGCTGGTTGCTGTTCCAGTGGTATTGTAACCACTAAATGTCACAGTGATCTCTCTGGTCCAGCTCAGCAGTGCTCCACAAACTCATCTTTTTACAGTCACTGACTCAGCTTTATGAGTAGCTGGTGTACCTTTTTTGAGTTCAGTAGGAAACTCAACTATATATTTAGGGTATCTTATAAATAACTCCCTGCCCGCTACACAGCTGACAAAAAAGGAGGTTTTAATTTCTCATTTTGGTAATGATTTACAGCTGTTGTTCCATTTGGCTTATGAAACGTTATATATATGCTTCAATGAATGTTTCACATGTATATATTTATATATAAACAGTGAAAAATTACTTCTGAGAGTCACTTGCAAAACTACCATATTTTATGCAAAAAACACGTCTTGCAGATATACTAAACAGTCCTTGCTGCTACCACAATTAAGCAGAGCAATTCTCATTCTTCCTTTCTCTTTCTACATATATATATCTCAGTAATGAGGGTAGAGCTATGATTCAGGGTGACAAGTTTTGGACAGGAGAACTATTTTTCAGTGGCTGATTTAGGGCCTATGAAGGGCTGTGTATTCTGGAAAATGCTTTGTTATATTTCTTTTTTGAAAAAAAAATAGATTACACAAGGTTAAGAATTTTTTGTCTATTTTAAATTAATATTTTCTAATCTCAGCAATATGCTTGCCAAGGGCTTTGGTTTTTTTAGTTTGTTATTTGTTTTTCTTCATTATCATAAAATAATCCAGAATTTTTTTTGTCTCATAATTGCAATGGAAAATGAAAGGTGGACGAAAAGGCAAGAAGTCAAGTGAAATTCTCCCCTGCTGGAAATAGATCTGTGACCTTAGATCTGCTGCACAAGTTGAGGCAAATCACTCAGCCTGTGCCTCAGCTTCCCAGTCTGTCAACTAGGGCTATAACTGCTTTTCAGTGAGATGCTTTAAGATTCACATCTGAAAAGCACTAAGCATGATTAATATCCAAGCACGTGATGTCTGACATGCAAAAATACCATGTTGGTTAATCACTGATGTCTTATGGATGTTCTTTGACATAAAGACAGCAGCTGGGTCTCTTCAAAACAATCCCAAAAAGTCTAATCACTAATGATTTACTTGCTATTCACAAGAGGTGTTTTACGCAAGTAATTATACAGGGATTAGGAATTTGAACAGTAATGTGATCAAGATTCATCTTCATGATTGCAAACACTTTAAAATTATTTTTCAAATATTTATTTTTACTGAAAATTAAATTAAAAATTCTTAAAGCCTGGTATTTTGCACCATGATACTTTTGAAATGTCTAGTGGGAGTTAAAGGAAGTCTAAGAGTGTGGAATGCTTAATATTAAAAAGGGGAAAAATTTGCTTGCTCTCACTCTCCTACTTAACAAGGCTAGAGAGGTCATGGAGGATCCTGAAATGATCAGTCACTTTCTACTTTAAGGGTGCTCCTGTGCCTCCTTGCCCATCACCCACTCCTGTCTCCCACAAGTGCTAATAGTAATTATATGGAGCAGCCAGTGCGAGTAATAACATTAGAGAATGAAGACAAATCAGTTCAGTGGGTGTAGGCTGGTTAGTTCTCTTTTGATTAAGAACTTCTCCTCGGCTGTGCACACCACTTTTCTCTTTAAAGAACTAGCTCTCTCTGCTGACCCTGGTGACATTTTCAGTCCCACCTTTCTTGCTCACTCATTTTCTGGTTTTAGTATCCCCACCTATTTGTGTGGGTCAAACAGGAATGAAGATACTGCAGTGAGCTACATTAAATTCTAGACTTTGACATAATTTATAATTCATGAAGAAACTGATGTGCGTTGCAGTTGGACTAGATGATCGCTGTAGGTCCCTTCCAATTGTCCTGTCCTGTCCTGTCCTGTCCTATCCTATCCTATCCTATCCTATCCTATCCTACCTTCCTGCAGCTGAATGGGAATCTTGGATCTTGTAATGCAATAAAACTGCTCAGGAAGGGATTTAAGCATAGGTAAATATATTTTAAAGAATGTATATAACCCTATGGACAACAGTGAGTGTCTAATTCCTCCTTGGCCTTCAATGGAACTTGCTACTTCCTCACATGCTTAAGTGGCTTTTAGTGATACTGATACTCCTTGTGATAAGGTTAGAGGAGTATGTGATTGATGAGTTTTTCTAGTGTTCTGGTTTTTTTTTTTTGATTGCCAGCTGCTCCAGTTTTTCTTCTAAAGCATTAGCATTCCCTACCTTTTTTTCATCTTTCATTTCATAGTCTTCCCCCTGTGCCTGTGCTGCCTGTCTAAGAGAGGAACACCTCCTTTCAACCTGACTTCCGTTTCAACTCAGCAGGCACTGCAATCTTTTTCTTGGCTCCTGGTATCTCATCTAATCAGACACCATGCTTTTATGCTGGCTCCCTGCATCTGCACTAGGTATTTTGTTAGACTATCAGGCAGAACTGAAAGCTTCCAGCTTGACTACCTTCTTGTCTGCCAAATTGGAGAGGGGAGGAGGGAAGGGAGGGGGGAGAGAGAGACAGTGAGAGCCCTTTGCTGTGAGTTATCTCTAACTTCAGTCCTTTCCCCACTCCTGTGGAAGTGCTACTTGGTATCTCCAGTGTACAGAAAGATTCACCACTTTGTCCTGCACTGAGAGAATTCCCAGACCCTTTGATAATACCCTGTTCTTAAAAAGTGAATATATCTGAATGGTGAATTGCAGGCAGTTTAAAATAAAACAACTAAAAAGCTTTATCTCACCAGGATGGGTAAGCTCTTCATATATAACTCTTGCAGCTAATACAAAAACAATAGAGGAAACACAACTTCATCTCTAATAAAGCTTTCAATTTTAGTAAGAGATTCTGGCGATTTAGTAATACAGGGAAAAGATCACAAATTTCAACTCCACTTACGTTCCACTTTTCACTACTGTATATCCAGTTTCAGTTACTGCACACTGGAACAACAAAAAGTTCTCACACTACACTGATGATTTAGCATCTTCTAAGTTGCATGGAATAAGTCAAAATTGTGACCAAGGCACAGTTGTCCAGGACCGCTGGTCAGCACACAGCAGCAGTGAACAATGCAACTGGTGGCCACCTAAGTAAAGACGACAAGGGTTATACTCATATAAAGTAGCACTTTGACTAGAATGTGTGTTCAGTTCCAAAAACAGCACAGAAGAAGTGCAGAAACTAAATGATGAATGGGAACAGAACATAGTCTGGGGCCCAGGTAGATTTGGTGGAGAGAAAAAGGGGGTGTCTGCTGCACCTCTTGCTTCATGATTGTTCCCCTCCTGCCTCCTTTGCTTTCAATGCTGCTTTGCAGGGAAGTGTACATCTCCCCTTCTCACCATGGCTATGTCTACTTTCTGACCTTGCACACACCAGAGGGAGTTAGATATTTACCAAGAATTACAGTCTAAAGCAGCCATTGCATGACATACTCAAAAGCCACAAGAGACCATTTTATGTTGAGTGTTGACATCTCAAATTCTTTACCCCACAGATGCCATTACATATCAGTAAAATAAGCCACAAATCAGCTTATAACATACATGAAAAGCAGCTGAAAATACCTAACATGCTCTGTGGTGACATACATCACCCACTGATTTGCTTAAGACAGTACAGGTTAACAACACAGCTTTGCTTTTATCTGTTTTGGAGTTTTACTTTTGCAGAATCATTTTTAAGATGATAAAAAGTATTTCTTATAGTTTAAGCTCGTCTGAGTCTTTCAGGGTTCATGGAGAACTGCACTTACCAGTTTACATAATTCCCTGGCCCTTTGCTACCTACTTGTTCTGGTTGAAGCGAATAAGTCAAACTTTAATGTGATTATGTGGTTGGATAATAATACAGAGCACTTCATCCAATTAAATTGCTCTACAAGGTGTGTTGTATCTGATAAACCACAGACTCTACAGCAAAGAAAGAAACCCTTGTTTTCTCT